>NW_009721400.1:0-7668 GCF_000703405.1 Apaloderma vittatum
TTCGTGCTTGTCATCAGCACCCTTGGAGCAACTCTCAGCCCCAGTACCCCCGGGAGCCTGCCTTCTCCCTCTGCGCCCCCTCTTTCTCCCCGCCCTGCTTCCTCCCTCCTCCCCCCCCTTCCCCCGCCTTGGCCCTTGGAGGAGGTTTTAATGCATCAGGGACGGCAGAGGAAGCGAAGGAGGAAAGCAGCGAGCCAGCAGCCTGTGCAGCGGAGCAGAGAGCAAGCCTGCCGAGTACAAAGCACTGCTGCTAAGCCCAAAAGCCAGAGAGAGGCAAAAATCTATAACCTTCCCTGTACCTCTGAGCGCCGCTTAAGAACCGGGAGCAAGAGCGCTGTGTTGCTCCGGCTGGAGCTCAGCAGGCAGGGCTGGCCAGGAGGTAAATGACTCACGTGCCCTTGTTGCTCCTCAAGCGGTTGCTCTGATGCTGTAGACGTGACCGGTGTCAGAGCTGTCGAAGAAGAGGGAGACGGAGGCAGATCATGAGCAGAGCATGGGGTTGAGGTGTGAGGTGGCAAATGTCTGGGCAGGCTGAGGTCCAGTCCGCCGGGGAGCGGGAGAGCACAAGACCATGCACATGGCTTTCGGAAAGATTCCTCTGCATATATATATGTGGAGGTGTCAGAATAACTCGTGTGGGGAAAGTTGAATATGAGCTGTGGCTGGGAAGCAGCCCTGTTGGTACATGTGGGTGAGAGCTTGGGGACATCCCCTCCCCTGGCAAGGAAGCACCTGAAGCAAGAGTGCAAGAACAAGACAGCAGCAGATATGTGTTTTTGTCTAAGCAGCTGTTTCAGGTTGGCTTGACACGAGGTCCTTCTTCCCCATTTGGGGCAAAGTTTGTGGCAAACCGATGATGGAACCCATTCCCCAGGGGCCTGAGGGGGTTTGTGAGTAGTTGACAGGCCCCTGCCTTGTGATAGTACAGACACTGCATAGGTATTATACACTACTGCTGTTTCTAGCCCTGGGCCTTGTTGTTCACTGACTGAAGGTAGGACTGAAACTTTTGAGCAACCTAAAGAGAAGTAGGCAAAAGCAGCCTCAGGGTCTCCACGCCTCCCTGTAGGTTCTGCTTGGAGCTCTTCTCTCACTAGGTACCTCCAGCGTTTTAGCAGAGGGAGAAAAACACAGGCTTATGTCATGATGATAGGACACAGCACTTTTCTCTTCAAGCGCTATACATAACAAGAAACAGGTAAAAAAGGCAGTGGCTGTGGGAAAGCAAAAAACCCTTCCCCGCTTGTCTTGGATTTTACAGTCATATCTACCTCAGGTAGGGCTATGGCCACCATGTTAAGCCTTGGTTATGCAGCTGAACTTCACCATGCTAAAAGTCACCTGGTCCCTCAAGTGCTCTTGTAAAGCACTCCAGGTCCCCATAGAAAATGGTTTGCATATGCTTAAAACTATGTGAATTGGATTTGCTTCCAACAGCACATAATGCCAGTTTCAGCCTGATCTTGTCTGGCTTTCGCTGAATTAACGCTTGGATGGATCTAAGTCCAAATGTCTCAAACCAAAGTGGTTCAGATAGTCCTCCTGCTGCCATCCCTCACTGCCCCAAAGACATTTTAAAAGCTTCTTGGAAGTGCTCTTATGTGGTGATGGCTAAGCCTTAGAAAAAAAAGCAGCGAAGAATACTAAAGCAGAACGCACAAAACCCAATGGCTTGCAGAAGTCAGCAGGGACACTGAAAAGTATGAAAGCTGCTTCAATTTGCAGCACAGGTGCACCCTGAGCTCCTCTCATAGCCCCAGTCCTTTCTTGCCAGCAGCAGCAGTCTGCAGGCACCCCATCCTCACCAGCCTACAGGCCTTCTTGCAGCTGGTCTCACACCTTTGATTCTGGCCTAGGAACAATTTCTCCAGTCACAACATCTCTCTTTTTCATTGCTTCCTAACATGTCACTGCCTCCAAAATGTTCCCAAGAAGAGGAAAAATTACTTAAGAAGTCCTCTCGCTGAGAGCACTTAAAGACCTCTACATGATCACCTAAACGATGTCTTCATATTCTTATAGCCTCTGTTTATGCTGCCTGTTTGGGCTCTGTTTAGATTTTTAAGATCTTCGGAGTATGACTTTGCCTTGCATCGTCTATAGTGTTGTGGCTATCATCTAAACACAAAACAATGGAGAGGAGTTTTGGACTAGGGTAAGCCACAGGATGCATATAGATAAATAGCAGGATTGACACATGCTGTTTTTCCTGCCTGCCCGAGAAAGGGAAGCAAAACTGTAAAAACTGCAATGGCAGATGACCAGGAGAGTGATGCTGGTGTTACAGGGAGGCAGGCGAGCTCCTGGCTTCAGCTGCGGACTGCTTTGCTGCGGCTCTCTGAGGCTACCGCTTCCAAAGTCTGTATCCTGCAGTTAGAAGAGAACAGTGTGCGTTTGTATGCGTGTGTTCATGTGAACATAATTGTTTCTACATAATGTGGATTACCTTTCTTTTAGCGGCAAATCTGTTCAGGGGTTTAGATGGAAAGAGAAGTCCTGCAGCCATTCCCTCCCTGGGAAAGGGCATGTCTTCTGCTGCTTTCTCTGCTCCTTTTTCTGAGTGGTCCCCAAACACTAATTTTCCTAGCTCAGCATCCGATCTTACCTTGACAGCCTGCCCGCTCTCTCAGGGTGAAGTGCTGTCACGGGTTAGGGCTGGGCTGACCACTAAATGTGGACAGATGCTCTCTAACTCCCTTGTCCCTCACCAAATGGGAAGGAAAAGGGAATAAGGCAGAAAGACTTACAGATTGGGAAAAAAAGAAAATTACCACAGCTTTAACGAATAAGGAAATAATACAAATAGTGACCTATATCAAGCCGGACTCCCCTCTCTACCCCAAAATCGGGTCTGTTTTGCCTGAGATGGTAGATGTGGGTGATCTCCCTTTCCTTATCTCAAACCATGGGCCCTTCATTATATTTTCCCCTGGAGGAGGGACAAGTGCTCTCACACAGGGAACAGGAGGAAAGCACAAGGAGTAAGGCACAGCAGCGAGGTGCTACTCGGATGTCTGAGAGAAGGGAACCGAGGTGTAGGTTTTAGAAGTATTCGCCAACAACTCTGCACCAGGTGCTGCTAATGGGGATGTAACCCACCCAACACCCCAGGAAGCCCCTGTGGCAGGGCGATCGGGTGTGCCATAGGTGCAGGACACTTAATGGTATCTCTTCTTCTGAACCCTGGTAGGTCTGCTTGGCTTTACAAAGGGTAAAGGCAACCTTGCCAGGAAAGAGAGCTCCATTGATTTAAATGCAAAATTACCCTCCTGCAGTTCTAATTTCCCAGGCGAGGGCCGTGCAGGCTCTGAAAACATGAAAGTTGTTGATGTATTGGTTCAATTAATTTTTAAAATAAGTTTGAATGCCATTTGTTTCAAATTTGATAGGAAAGTGCTGTAGATTTCTGCAAGCAAAGATCGGGTGGGGTGTGTATTTTGCATGGCCTTGAACAGAAGGCTTAAACGAGGTGTTCATTTAGTACCAGGACTGTGCAGGGGTGAGTGAGACCTGTGGTGAAAGAAAAAGACCTGAACATCTGTATTTGCTAAGTGGCACTGGCAGCAGTCAGCCAGCTCGCAGAGAAGAGCGGACGTGTGAGTGTGAGGCCCAGTGGAGACTGCTGGGTCTCTGGTGCTTTTTAAAAGGAAATAATAGCTTGTGGGGGAACCCCTTCTGGTGGCCTTGGCTCCTGTGACCCTCCTCTGATGTATGATATTTAAACAAGGAAATGTCAATATTGGTTTTCCACATACGGCCTCGTTCTACTCTACATGAAAACTAATGACAAACCCCTCAGAGGGTTAGAGGAGACCAGACCCCAAAACAACAGCTCAGACCCAAATACTGTTGGCTGTAGCAGCCTGGAAGGAAGGAAGAGCAGGTTGTCACAAGCAACTGTGCCATGTGTGTTTGCAGGTAAATTAGAAGGAAAAGAAGCAATCCCATCCTGCGGTACGCAGTACCTCAAAGCTGTAGGTCTGATGGTTTGAATGGTTATTGCTTTTTAAAATTATAAATTGCATTTCAGTACAGCAAGTGAGGATAATGTGCTGCTTACTAGAATTAAGTGCAACTCAAGGGTGTTTTATTATAACAAAGGTGACTGCTCTGTGCTTGTATTTTCATGGTTGGGCCTAACAGAGAATTCGATTTGAACCCAATGATTATCTAGCAGTGGTTTTGGAAAGGAGTGATGCCAATTGTATGAAAAGATATCCATAAACTAGGCCATCAGATGTATCTTCTGATACATATATCCTCTGAGCAAGGAAAGTGTAAGTCATAGGAAGAGAAGGCAAGTATGCCTGACTCATAGTAAAACAAGGGCATGCGGAAAATATAAATGAAGGGAGGGCTGCTACTAGTAGGACATGAAGGCTGTGCCATGTGTCATGGGAAAAATAATTTTATTGTGGATAATTTAAGCTTAAAGGGGAAGCTGTGGTGCAACTGCGTGGCATAGAACGTGAGGTGAGACATATACACAAAAGCAACTTAATCCTTAATCTTGTGCTGCCTTCATCTTGGTGTTGGTTTAAGCAGGCTGGGCCTCTCTGGGTGTTGCAGTAGCAGTTTCAGGATCCTCTAATACAACGTGCACTCCATCACAGTTGACCTCAGGGTAAAAAGCATAGCTGCACAAGCTTTATATTGTATTGGCATCATGTCCCTGGAGGCAGCAGCAGAATAAGTGGTGTAGGAGTCCCTTAATAAGTTCTCTGCAGATGAAGGATCACTCCTACATGAGGAACAGCTTTCCTGGGAAGGTCAAAGCTTCTTTCCCACTAGAAGATGCCCATGGTGCAGGTCCACTACATTCACCTCGTCTCCAGTATGTGTCATGACAAGAGGTGTCTGTGGGAACAGCCTGAAGAGCTCAGCAAGCAAGAAGATGCCATGGGCCAGTCTGACTGCAGTGAAAGCACCTTGGTCTGATGCATGACCGCAACATCATGATTAATGCGAATCTCCAACTGAGGCTACAGAAAAAGATCTATTGTTTGGGAGGAAAATAAAGTAGGTCTTTTCCATAGGTGTGAGCCCTGCTAGAAAACATAGGGTGTATGAAGCTGAGGCCCAGCCATTTCTAAAACCATGGGTGTCCTATATGATTTTTTGCCTTTAAGGATACAAATTATATTTGTTTCATGCTTGTTATATGAAGCCCAGCACAAAGTAGTCTTAGCAACAGCTGAGGCTTTGGGGAGCCAAATAATCCAGGGCATCTCAGTTGCAGCTCAGGCCACATAGCTCACAGAACAGAATCCAGGCTTGCAGCACCCAGTGCAATGGCACTCACTGCAGGTTCCTGGTGTAGCTTGAGAAGATCAAAGACTGGAAAGGTACTGGAGCAGCACAGTTAGCACTTCCGTAACACATGAACCTTGGTGTTATGAGATCCTGCCACTCCCCACTACCATTGCATGGCAATGCTACCTCAGAGGCTGAGATAGACTGAAAAATGGATCGGCATCACCAGGATGGGCGGAGGAAGTGCAGCTCATATTTATCAGAGGACATGTTTCATCCAGTATCTAGTGGGACAGCTCTACCCTGCTTAATGTCTATCTTTTGGAGTAGATATTCATGTGAAGGTGGATGGGGAATGGGCTCAAGTGTGAAAGTAGTTTGCCATGGTTGAAGAAGCCCCTCATGGAAGCTGTCTGTGAACTATCAGTGAGTAGTGTCTCAAAACTGAGCCCCACCATGGCCACTGAAAGGACTGAACTACCCCTAGTCTTGATGGAGCTTAACTGAGTCTTTGGTATTACAAGAGAGGAAGAGGGAAAAGAGGGAACGGTGTAGTGGAGAATTCTGTCTATATGTGCTTCTCTGTTAGTGCACAGCCAAGGCTTGTGCCATTGTGAGAATATGCAGCAGTTGCTTCTTGCAGACAAAAGAAAAAAAATACGAAGCCCTACTGAAGGCTAGGGCTGATGGAGCACTGAAAAAGTCCCAGTTAGAATAGCTAAGCTAGCTCTGCAGTTTGGTCAAACGATGCTCAGCATTGTGAATTTGATGAATAACACTAGTCTGCATGAAGACAGGAGACTTCTTAAATGAGGTTTTAATAAAGTCAGTATTACTAAGGCTATCTATAAAGGTAATCTGCATAGGCTTTTAAAAAAGTAAACGATACCATTAACACTTCCGATATAAATGAGACTGTTGCTGGAATACAGTGTCCAGCTCTGTTGTGGTGTTTGCATGTTAAAAGTGCATTGGCAAATTAATACAGGATCAGAAAAGAGCTACAAAAGTGATTCAAGGGCTGGGAATCGCATCTTATTGCAAAAGACTAAAGAAATCCCATCTATTAATTTATCCAAGAGGAGGCTATGACTTGGTTTGATCATAGTCTTTAAGTGCCCTAAGTGTCTCTATGGGGAGATTTCTGATAGTAGAGATCTCTTTAATGTGGCAGACAAAGGCATAATGAGATCCTGTGTTGGAAAATGAAGCTCTATGAATTCAGAGCAGAAATAGGTGCACTTTTTTTTCCCCCACCTCCCCAAACCAATGAGGGGATATAACCAGTGGAACAACTGAGGCAAGTGGTGGGTTTTCTGTTACTTAAAAGTCTTCAGAGCAAGATTGGATGCCTGGTCAAAAGCTCTGCCAGAATTTATGAGTCTGATACAAGAATGTCTGGCTGAAATTCACTGGCCCATGATATGTAGCAGGTCAGACCAGCTGATCGTAACAGTCCATTCTTGGTTTAAAAAATCCATGAATTAGGTATTTCAAGCCCCTGAGTCCCAATATTACTTGAGGTCTTAAAGAAATGCATTATAAACTGTCATAATTTAATTGTAAGCAAGCAGGGGGATTGCCTTCTTTTTTTTTTTTCAGTAATAAAACTTTTTTTTTCCCAAGAGCTTGTTAGGCACCAGAGCTAAGCAGCTGTTAACAAACATGTCAACATTTTAAAAAAATCAAATAACTATCTTTCTCCTGTTCGCTCAGCTTTGTTTTGCAGCGGCACAATTTCATTAATGCTGCATCTACCGATGCCTCTCTAGGTGAAGCTGCAAATTCCAGCAAAAAAAAAAAAAAAAGAAACCTACATACTCAGTGTAGCCCGCTTACTCCATGTCCTGCTTCACATGTATGCCTTCATCTCACGGGTACGTTGCAGGCTTCCTCTCCACACCATGCATGAGCGGAGCAGGGAAGTCCACCCGTTTTCTAGTGCAGGCCCCTGGAATAGGTGGGAATCCATTGTCTGTCACAGGAGTGCTTGGCTTACAGAGCTCCTGGCTCGTCTGAATGAATGGCAGGGAAATGGAAAAAGGTATTAAGGAGACACCTGGTATTCCTGAAATTATGCAAGAGATTAACCTCCTTAAGGTTGCATAAAATGGCCTCCAGCGAACGGTCAGAATGTTTTTCTTACACTGCAGGAGTAGTTTTTAAGACAGCGCAAACTTTATTAATATCAGCTCTAGGGAAAAAAAAGAAAGAAAAAACAAAAGAAAAAAAAATCCAAGGCATTGTTCTCGGGAGTTTTGAAAATCGTATCCACGGTTGCGTGGACATACTAAACAGATGATACATTCAGTGCCTCGTTAGTTACCAAAACTGAAAGGAGAGGTGGTAAGGAGTGCAGCAAAAGATGAAGTTTAAAGTTGCTCGGGGACCGCGCTCCCGTCGGTGGGAGTCCTC
>NW_009721401.1:0-20750 GCF_000703405.1 Apaloderma vittatum
GGCAGCCCCCAGATCTGCATCACAAACATGAGCTCTTGCAACATAATTTTCTGCAGAAATAATTAAAGAACAAAAAAACCAGAAGAGCTTGCGCCAGGATGGGCGTTCCAGTAGTAGTTTATTTGTTTTCACCTGTACAGCAGCAATTAGCACCAGGACATCATTAGAGCCTCAAGCAGGTGAGCCCAAGGGTTGTTATCTTGGATCTACCAGTAGGTTTGCCCAACGCCGCTGGGTCTTGCTCGTGTGGGTTGATGGGTCGAGTGTCCTGTAGAAACTTCTCCGAGACGGTGCCTCTGCCCTGGTCTCGCCTCGATCGCCGCCTGCCGGGGCTGTTCGTGGTGAGAGAATTTTGGATTCAAGGCCAGAGAGTGTTTACAGATGCAAGTTTAAGCACCTCCCTTAGTGAGGACGCATGGCACACAAATAATCCAGCCGCAGTGGCTACGAGAAGGGACTTGGTTAGTCCCACCCAGCCTGCGAGACACTCTTTGGGCATCCAGGCGAGTTCAGCCTATGGACCAAATTCTTGGCACCTTTCCCCTTGGTGACCTGGGCTGTATCACAGCTGTGCAGCCGACAACTCCTGTTTGTTGCAGGATGGAGATGTAAGAGGAAAAGTACTGCTTACCCTACTAGGTCACAGAGCTGTCCCAGGCTATTGCAACACCTTCCAGTGACAGTATACATGCCACAACGCAGTGCAACAAGTCCTCTGGTCCAAGAGACACCAGAGACTTCCCCCACTCAGCTCCATCCTTGCCAGAGGCTCCAGCACTGGCCACTTCCATTTTCTCAAGGGCTACCCCAGCTCCAGGTTGGAAGCAGGGAAGGCAGGTGTGGTAGACAGCTGCTGACTGGTAGTTAGCCAAGAACATCCCTCCTAGGCTTCGGGCATCTTTTCCACTGAAGACTGACCCCAGCACCCCCCAGTTAACACCCAGCCACAGATCCCCCAAGACATCATTTTAGAAAACTGCAACATTTTAAGTGAAACCTACTAAGGCCATCGTAACTTTTATGCTTGCACAGGCTTTCCTCCATCTCAAAAGCCCAAGTATCTTTGCTAACGGTCAAAACCAGGGTCAAGCTTCTGCTTGCTCCCCTCCCATGTGCAGGCAGCATCCCAGCTCCAGCAGGGCATGGCCAGAAGAGCTCGCCCTGGTCAGCTGAGCAGGCAGCAGAAACAACTTGTCACGAGCTGAGTGACAGGTCAGATGTACCACTGAGGATTTTTTTGGCAAAGCTCCTTTGTGCAGTCACCTAAAGGAAGGAAAGGCTTAAATACAAGGGCCATGGGCTGGAATCGCTGGAGCACAAGGTCATGGCACAGAATTGGGCTTTAAAAGTCACCACTGTACTCTCCAACACATGAAAAGGCTGGTGCAACCCCAGGCAGGCTCCAGGTACTGTGGAAGAGACATCTGTGAAGTGACAGCCCCCAGAACTGATTTGCGGTGCAGTCCAGTCACATCAAGTGGCAATAAAACCGTAAGTGGCTTCAGGATAGCGAGCCCCATTCGCGCGAGATGAACGGTCGCTTTTAAAAAATCACTAAATCCCATCAGCACTACATATACAAACCTCATTTATTTTAAAGGCTCCCAGTAAAGCGCCTTTTATTCCTAGCAACAGGCAGCTTTAAATGGCAAAATAACTTCTCGGATCAGCCAGCGACCATCTTCATGACCGACGGGGAGCGAGGGGCTCTGGCAAAGACTGGACTCCAGGGACAAGGGTTCTTGAACACTGTTTTGGTGTCTGGATGAGGTCTCCCGTGCCCTGGTGTGGGGCTGCTGGTGCAGCGGTACCATCCCGTGGCTTTGCTGTGGTGTGCAGGGTCTCCACTGAGTTGCCCAGGACGACTTCACCTTCCAGCGGGCTCTGGGAACTCAAAGCAGGTCTCGCCCCCAGCGCTGACACGTCTCGGTGGGAAGCACGCCGGGGCCGGCTCCTCAGGCCTTGGCATCATCCTGGCTCGGCACCTCAGCGTCGTGAAGGAGTGGCGTTGTCTCGGAGGGGGGTTTGCTCGGCAGGGCGGTGCGGCGCGGGCTCTTCTCGGCAGTGGTTTTCTGAAGAGGAGAGGACAGCAGTTACACAGTGCTCACACCTTACACCACATCCCCACTTGGGATGTGTGTGCCCCGACCCTCTTGGGTTTTCGTGTGGCCAAGAAGCCTTCTCTGAGGGTTCTTCTCCTTAAAATTGAGGATTTTTGCATCTCCTCCCCTAACAAAATGAAATTATTGCCATTCCTGGCCACCAACGGTTGTAACAGCCCCCAAACACCCAGCCTGAAGAGCTGTGTCACCAAGTGGTGGAGTTACAGGACAAAAAAGCGTGGCACACGGCATCAGAGAAGATGACAGGGAGATGGCCAGGGTCTTCTCAGAGACCGCCAGACCCCAGGTACAGTAGAGACACAAACAGGAACCATCCCTAGTATCATGGTAACTGCAGCCTCTGGGGAAGGTGAAGGATTGAAGCTGGTGCCTTCTGGCACCCAGAGGAACGCTCTGTCTCCACTAAAGGCTTACAACTACAAAACATGTGACCACCCTCAAAGCTGAAGAGGAGCCAGGTATGCTTTCAAGCAAATCACACAGACCCCCTGACTCTAAATCATGCAAGACCCCCAGGAGGAAGCAGCAGGTGACAGCAGGGGGGTCACTCCTTGCTGCTGGGGACAGAGGCACCCATCTGCCCACCTGACTGGTCACCTAGGGACATTTGCTGCTTGCTGGGGACCTGGATCTGGGGTGTTGTGGAGGGACTGTGAGGCTTGTCCAGCCCTTTAACTAATACCCACTGCTTTTTCTGCATGGGACACTGCCAGGCCCACCTGGAAAGTATCAAAAGTGACTGCAGAGCTCAGGTAGGGGGAGACAGGCCAAAAAAGTTGGTTGATATTCAAAGATCACCTCCTCTGAACTCAAGAGTGCTCCATCCCAAGACAGGCACAAACGCCAGCAGGCCTATGTGGATGAACAAGGAGCTCCTGGCCAAATGCAAAAGAAGCATACAAAAGGTGGAAGCAAGGACAAGTAACCTGGCAGGAACATAGAGACACTCTCCCAGTTTCCAGAGATGAAGTGAGGAAAGCCAAAGCCCAGCTGGAATTGAATCTAGCCAGGGATGTGAGAGACAACAAGAAGGGCTTCTACAAGCACACAGGTGACTAAAGGAAGACTAGAGAACACGCAGGCCTGTTGCCAAATGAGGCGGAGGACCCCAGACACCAGAGGAAAGTCTGGAACAAGGAGTAAGTACCCTCAGTGGAAGAGGATCAGGTCAGAGAATACTTAAGGAGCCTAAATATACATATGATGGGATGTATCCATGAATGCTGAGGAAGCTGGCTAATATCAAAGCAAGGGCACTCCCCATATCACTGAGCAACCCTGGCATTTGGGAGAGGTGCCCAAAGACTGGAGGAAAAGCCAGCATCACTCCTGTCTTGAAAAGTTCAAGAAGGAAGACCTGGGGATATGGGCCAGCCAGCCTTCCTTCAAGGTGATGGAGCAGCTAATCCTAGGAACCACTTTCAGGCACACGAAGGACAAAAAAAGTCATCAGGAGTAGTCAGCATGGCCTCACCAATGGGAAATCACGCTTAACCAACCCGATAAACTTCTATGATTAAATGAACGGCTTGGTAGATGAAGGGGGAGCAGTGGGTATTGTCTACCTAAACTTCAGTAAGGCTTTCAACACTGTCTCTTATAAGAACCTTGCTGAGAACCTATGGAGTGTGGGTTGGATGTGCCGTGAGGTGGACTGAAGGCTGACTGAATCGCCAGGCCCAGAGGGTGGTGAGAAGTGGCATGAAGTCTAGCTGGAGGCCAGCCTCTAGCAGTGTACACATGGTATCCATACTGGATCCTGTTCTGTTCACCATCTTTATTAATGATCTGCAACTTTGCTGGTGACACAAACCCGGGAGGAATGGCCGATACACCAGAGGGTTGTGCTGCTCTCCAGAGGCACCTCAACAGCCTAGAGAAAGGGGCTGGCAGGAACCTCATAAAGTTCAACACGGGGATATGCAGTCTCACACCTGGGGAAGGAACAACCCCGTGTACCAGTACGAGCTAGGAGTCACCCAATTCTTCAGCAGCTTGGCAGAAAAGGACCTGGTGGTCTTGGTGGACACCAAGATGAACATGAGCAAGCAATGTGCCCAGTCAACAAAGGTAGCCAACTGCATCCTGGGCTGCATTAGGAGTGTTGCTGGCAGGTCGAGGGAGGCAATCCTTCCCCTCTACTCATCACACATGGAGTTCTGTGTTCGATTCTGGGCCTTCCAGGACAAGAGGCACAGAGCAACTGGAAAGAATCCAGCACAGGCCCACTAAAATGATTAAGGGACTGGAGCAACTCTTATGTGAGCAAAGGCCGAGAGGTGGGACTGCTCAGCCCGGAGAAGGCTCGGGGGGATCTCACCACTGTATACAAGTGTCTGAAGGGCAGGTGTAAATATAGAGCCAGGCTATTCTCAGTGGTGACAAGGACAAGAGCCAACAGGCACGAACTTAAACACGGGAGGTTCTATCTGAGGATTAGAAAACACTTTTTTGTTGTTGTTGTTGTTGGTTTTTTTTACACTGTGAAAACTTTAAAACCTGGAACAGGTTGCCCAAAGAAGTTGGGGAATCTCCATCCTTAAAAGATATTAAGAGACATCTGAACATGGTCCTTGGCAACTGGCTCTAGATGACCCTGCTTCAACAGGGGTGATGGACTAGATGACCTCCAGAGGTCCCTTCCAACCTCAACGGTTCACTGATTTTGTGATTCTGTAACACAAACCCAGATATTTTGTACATCAGAAATTCTTGAAAGCCTTTCCGTCGAGGCTCCCTGTGTGGGGGAGGGGAATGATACCCACCAGTTGACTACCCTATGAGTTTCTACCCATTCAGAAACTTACCTCTGGATCTCTAGACACTTTGGCAGGGGAAAAAATAGGCAAGAAAACTTTTCTCACATCAGACCTACTCTTCCCCCTGATCCCTGCTGATATTATTAGGGCTGCAGATCAAGTACACCAGGAGAAACAATAAGAGCATGTGCTTGAAGTGTGAGTACTCAGACACCTAATTCGCCCTGAATAAAGCTACGAGACAACATCATTATATCTAAGCTTGCCAAGAGGGCATGTCTGGGAGATGTGCAGAGTAAACATTTCCGCTTCATTGGTTTTCAGCAAAGTTTAATCAAATTGGGATGAGAGAAAAGTGCGTTACCTTGACGGCGTACCCACCTACAGTTTGGCTTCCCGCAACACCGTCCCCTTAACCGGAGGCAGGTTTTTGGCAGAGGTGGCCTGGCTGGCCTTATTACTGTCTGAGTTCTTTTTATTGCTACTCCAAAATAAAGTGCATTTTTCCTAGAAGACAATCAGGCTAGTTTACGGTGCACTTGGACATGAATTCCACGAGGGTTCCAACTTCAGGAGATTTTTAAAATCACCCTTTAACTAGAATCTAGTTATTAATGAAGATTGCAAAATTTGAGTTAAACTAAGTCCTACTTAAGATTTTTGTCAGGGTCAAGCCAGTTTTAGAAGTGGTCTGTTTGCCTTTTAAATGCACCACCACACGGGCTTTAGGCCACATTAGCAAAGGAGATCTCAACACTGCATCTGGGCAGGTTTTATGCCTGTACAGATTTTACATGTTTTTCAGAACTGCAGGTCCAACAGACACATTTCAAACTGGCTCCACCACAACCTAGACTAAGATTTAAGTGTTTCACAGGACCTCATCTGGACTGGGTTTAGAGCACACTGCTCCCTCCAGAAGGGCACAAGATACTCCAGGAAGGAGTTGCCTTCGGGGAACCTTCACACCGGCAGACACGTGGAGGTTTGGACAACGTCCCTACTCGGTGTCCCCGCTGACATCGCCAGTGACTTCAAGAGGGAGGACTGTGCATGATTAAGCAATCACTGCTAGATCAGCATCGCTTCAATCAAATGAGGAACACACCTTGGCTGCAAATTCTTGCCTTCCAGCTCTTACCTACTCATTAAGCAGATTTTCATGGGCTGTTGCGCAGCTTCCTTAGAGATTTAAAAGGTCATTGAGGGTTTTTAATCACTTTCCAGGTAGTCAGGCACTTTCTGCAGTTGATTTTTAGATTTAGCACTTCATGACACTTTTGGCTGAGCACCCAAATGCAGCTGGCTTACGCCTGGGTTTGGGATATTTCACAAGCAGATATTAAGTTGACTTGAGTGAATTTAAAATCCAGCTTTTCTTCCTCACCCTTCCTGGCATGGCTAAGGCTCTTTGATAGCAGGAATTAAGACTTAGCACAAAGCAGGGTGAGGAAATCCCACCCCGGGGCCACATAAGGTCTTCGAAATTGCTGCCCAGCAAATACAGGCATTTTTCAGATAAGCCCATTCTACGCAGCAGAGTGAGGTCTTGTATTTGCTGAAGTAAGAGAGGTTCAGCACACAAAGCCTGACCACCTCAGGAGCACAGCGAGGGTTTAACACTGAGCCCTCAGCCTCAGCATTGCTCCCACCCCACAGGGAAGTACGAGGAGGAACAAGGGGATTTAGGATCATGTGGTTAAGTCAATTAAGCAGTTGTGGGCTTGGTTAAAATCCAGTTACGTGATACTCTGAGAACCCAGGTGCTATTTAAAGTGGGTTTGCATTAGCCTTTCAGTAAGGGCGGTTACAGGAGTTGAGCACAAGGAGCCCCTCACACGTGCTCTCCCCTCAGCCCGCTCTCATTCCAAGCATCTTCTTTTTAACCCCACAAGTAGCCTCTTCACTTCTACAGCTTTAGAGCCAGGTCAAGCTTTTTGACTGTAGTGCAAAACTAAATAATCTTGCTTTGATATGGGTTAGGGAGCTAGATCTCTACTTCAAGAGCTAAAGCTTTTAGAGAGCTTAAGTGTTATCAGACGAATGTTTTGGACCTGGAGCTACAGATCTCCACCAAGTGTTTTAGCTGGTTTATAATCCGTCCTTACAGCTCAGAGTGGACTCGTGCACCAGCCAGGTACTCTCCCTGTCCACCCCACCATGGGCAAACTTCTACCCTGCTGCCAGCTCCCTGCAAGCTTCAACGGCCTTTGCTTATCAGTAAGCCCAGTAAACCCTGAGGGTTTAACTTCCAGAACTCTTTGGAATAGTTTGCAGAGAAACAAAGCGAGCTTCAGGGAAAGACAAGAGTCCAGTCTGGGTTGAGAAGCAGCCACAGTGCCAGCATCCCTTCTGCAAGAACACAATGACTGCTTTTCATTTGTGAATTGGCTGCACTCTGGTACCTCCATCCCCTTGAGACAGCTCTGGTCAGCTTAGGACACCATTGGGACCCTGCAGAGATGCATATTTGTGCAATGGCACAGACCTGCTGCGTCTTAAGGAGGCTGGGTCGATGGGCTAGGCTTGTTCTTTGGTTAGCTGGATGAGCGGAGAAATACCTCCTCCTATAGGAACCCACTCCCACCACTGTTTTGTACTGAGAAGACCAGAAATGCTCTTCCTACGTTCTCTGTTTGCAGCCCAATTTCCAGATGGCTGAGGAAGTCCTGCTGCTACATGCTGGCACCTGGCACCATTAGGACATTGCTCGTGGATCAGCCAGTGTTTCCTCAGGAGTGTTAGATTGTCAACCCAATCTACATCATCTGATTAGGTCTGATTTGACTTATAGCATTTCCCAATAGGCATCTGCAAGTTCTTACCCGACTCGTTGCCATGAGTACAGCTGCTGAGATAATGAGCGGGATGCTCAGCCCAAGGAAGATATACTGCAGGTAGTCTAGCAAGGACGGGATTAGCACCAGGTTGGTGTAAAACTGCGTTAGGACTGAGCCGTCGATGTATCCACTCTGCTCAAAAAAGCAAAGCTGTCAGTGGCATTGCCCTCCCATCCACGGCCAAGACAAGCCAGCTGCGCAACTCCTCTCCCACCATCTCCCAGCACAGATCAGGGAATTTATGCAAGATTCAGTTAGGCTAGAAGCTTTTGCTAAATAGTTAGAGTTGGCTGGACAAGCACACAGGCTTGAGACTGCACTGCTTGGCCCACATTTGCACGGGGATGCTGGCAGCTCTGTTGTGGGCCCTATTTAACCCCACATCTAGGACAGAGCCAGAGGTTTACCAAGTATAGTGCAGGGCTTGTTCAGCTTAGAGGGACTAATGGCACAGCCAAGTATTGCAAAGCCTTCTGCTGGTGCTTAATTAGTCTGGCTGGCTTAAAGCTTTATCCAGAGGGGAGTTTCCCCAGCACTGGGTGATGGGGAAGCAGCTCCTCCCTCCCACAGGAGAGGCTCTACAGAATCAGGTCGAGGAAGGCAGCTCACCTCTGCAAACCACAGCAGCGGCAGGACCACCGGCTTAATCTTCCCTGTTTGACTAGGGAGGGAAAAAAAAAAAACCAAAACACAGAAAAAAAAATACACTCAGATTTCTGGTTGATCTGGTTACATCTAATGCCATGATTCTTCCTAAAAGGACAGGTCTGACAGACTGGTAGTGGCCAGGAAACCAGTGTAAGGAGGTAACAATTCCTGCTACTTCAGTGAGCTGTTCCCCACTGGAGGGACCAGGTACAGCTTGGGCCTTTCATGTACAAGCAGAGCTTATGCTTCCACTCCTGCTTAACTGCTGACAGACAGCTCTAAGTGTCATCCCAGATCTGGGCTTCAGGGACATGAACTTGGTGAACTGGAATGCAGAACTTCATGTAGCTCCACATCTGTCACCTGCAGGGCCCCAGGGGTGGTGCAGCCAAGGGCAGAGCACTGGGGCTGCTGCTGGTGTGTGCACCAGAGTCAGCCAAAGCAGCAAGAGCACGCTCCCACCTTTTGGGACCACACAACTTCGTTACAGAGCCCTTCTGCTTGCTTTCATAGAGCTGAAAGTCTTTCTGAATACAGGCTTCGACTGTCAACCCTGTCGGCAGAGTGGGTTTTGTCTTTCTGTGTGGGATGTAACACCTTCCGAGCAGCAGCGGAGTGCAGGCAAACTGCTCCTGTGCCCCCCCCGGGGAGAAGAAGCCCAGATCTCACTGTCTAGACAGGCACAGAAACACTGCTGGAGCCCCGCAAACAGGCAGCCATGCACTGCACTGCTAAAGGCTGGCAGTTGGAGGTCCCCGGAACACTGACACACATTTCACCACGAGTCATTACAAACCGATAATGCTAAACCTGCTTCACCTTTGGCAAGAGTAAACTCTGCAGCGACCCCAGCATCAGCAGCGCTCCCTGCTCAAGGAAGGGAGGTGGACATTTCTAAAAAGTGACTACTTACATTATACCAGACACTTCCTTTATGTACAGGTTCAGCTGGAGCTTGATGGAGCAATTCATGGGGATGCCTGTCATCTGCATAGGAAGAGAACAACCAGCTCATCAGTAAAGACAACACTTGTCCAGAGAGCTTTGTAAAAGAGCAACCCTTTGCTTTCTATCATAGCCACCTTCCAGAGCAATGGACTGGATCACCCAGAGATCCACCACAGTCACCACAAACAAGACCAGGAGCATGGCTGGGGTTTCTACCAAACCACAAGCATTAGTCAACCAGGCATCAGTGCCCAGGCTCTGGGGATGACTTCTCAAGGAGGGACAGCACTGTCTCCATTGCAGTTTGCAGTGTGTCCCCTTGACTTAAACGATCACCAGCCATTGAGACTGTTGCACACAGCAGCACCCAGAAAGCAGCACCTTCCTTGGGGTGGTGTGAAGGCACAAAGCTACCCTGAACAGATGTGGCTGCTGAAGAAGGCAGCTCGCATTCAGTGGGCAGACAGCAGAAGCCAGGAAGGTGTTGTGTGACCCAGGGCTCGTGGGACTGAACATAAGCACATTCACACTGCCAAGCAGCATATGCAACCGGTAAGTAATGCCTTAGGGAGGTGTTTTAATAGCAACTTCAGTGGTTTTTGAAGCCTCTTCTGTTGTTCTTTCCACTAGCAGCAGGATGGAAACATATCAATGCAAAAAATTCACGCGCACAGCAAAGGACAAAATATTTCTTATAGCTGGGAACCAACAGCCATCGCTGTCCAGCGACACCGTAAGACCATGCAAACATCACACTTCAAAGCTGGAACTGTTGGCACCCATTAAGGCATTGCTTTCTCATGACACTGCAGTTCTGCAACACATTTTTAAGGGCAGAAAGATTTTGCTGGACTGTCCCACTTGTACTCAGCAGGCTGCAGCTAGATAAGAATATAGTTAATTGTGCTGTTATCAGTAGATGTCTGATACTGTAATAAACTTAATTAGATTTCTCTAACTGTGATAAGAAAAGCAAAGAGAACCCAATACCTAGATAAGATGCACAGCTTACCTCATCTCAAGAGAGGGAATGGCTTCTTGCTAGAGCAAACATCGCCAACTGTTTGGAAGCCCTGACCATGTGCAACATAGGCCATGGGGTGGAAGATCCCAAAGTCCCTGCCCATGAGCAGCTGGGACAATGGTGACTCAGGGCACCCCAACTCATCACCCCTGGAGGGGTGACTTCACCTTTAATGCTACAGGTGTGTGAGAAGTGTGACACAGCAACAGTTCAGTGCTAAAGCAGCCACTTAGATGGGCAAGTTGAGAGACTGGAAGAAGCCAGCTCAAAACTGGTGGTGGCAGCTTTGGCTGCAGCGTGGTCTTCAGACTTTGCCAGTCAGCTCTTATGGCAATACACGTTTACAGATTTGGGGCGTAACTTGGCTGCTGCTAGATACACCTCCTGGTGTTGTAGACCTGAGTCAGTGGAAAGAACTTGACTGGGCTTATCAAAACAATTAAGCTTATAATTAGTTCTGCAATTCTCTAGAAGGCAGGCTAATTATTTAATTTGTTTATGGCTTTGACATTTTTATCTGCACATGTCCTCCACAGTCTTTGCACTATGGAACCTGCTCAAATCAATGTCATGAGAGCAGAGTGAGGCCATCACGCAGTCGGTGGCAGGCTTCCCCCAGGCCAGGCTGGACCCCCGAGGCAAGGGGAGGTGAGACCCCTCAGCGGGGTGAGGGCCCCAGCAGGCTCACTCACCGGGTGCACATCAAGGAACAGCGCGTGCTCGTGCTCGCTGGGGTGGAGGCCCTCAACGGCGTTCACCAGGACTGGGTCGGCATTGTAGAAATGAGGATGGGAAATGAACATCGGTGCATCTGGGTGAGAACAAAGACACCTTAAATTCATCCAAACCCATCTGAGAGGTTTTGTTGAGGTTTTGAAACCGTTGCAGCACTTATTCTGAACAGGCTTTTGTATCTGTTTCCTCCTAACCAGAAAGGTCCTTCCCTCCTCGCAGCTTGCTCCGTTGCTCTGGGGGATGTTACAACGCTGTGTTGAAGCCATCCCCTGCACCACACAACACCCTGGTAACTTGCTATACCCAGACATGGGTCAGGACACTAAATCTAAATTCTCACTCTTACGTGACCTGCACTCAGTGTCCAAAGTTAACATTTAATTTGGCAGTTACATGGCCTGCCTCTTCCTACCCTTGCGCCCCTGCCTGATCCCTCTGCAGCCCCACTGTTTCACCGGGCATTCCCACAAACACCAGGCTGCCAGGAGGGATTTGGATTTTCCTTATTTCCCTCTTTGTCAAGATGCCTGCAGGAGTGTAAGTGAGAATGGCAAGCCTGCAGATCCCAGAGGTACCTTCGAGTGCTCTGGCAGAGCACAGAGACAATTCTCCAGGCAGCCAAGCTCGTATCGCATCCCCACAGTTGTATTAAACTGTGGGGATGCGATACCTCAGAGAGAGCGGTACAGCAGAGAGAGCCTGGGGAGGAAAGCACTTACTTAGCCTGCAGGTACTGATGTTCTGGATGCCAGACTGCCTGCAGGGGCAGAAGCCTTCATTGGGTGGATAATCCGTGCCATTGGCAAAGAGGGTTTTTGGTGCCACGAAGCGATAGGTGGGCACACCCTTGAACTGTCCGGACCGTTGGTACACCAGTGTCATGGATCTGGAAGGGTTTCAGTGGAGAAGGATCAGGATTAGCCAGCAGGTTCCCAGCCCAGAACCAAGCTCTTATCTTTGCTGAATAAGGTGTGGTTGCAATGTAACTTAGACTTTGAGATCAAGATAAACACTCAGAGCATTGATTTGGATGGGGAATGAGTATTTAAGCCATTTGCTTTCAGATGTTTTAAGCACAGATAAAGAGGTGGTCAGGATTAGTTATGGAGAGAAACCACAGGCTTATAAATCTGTTTGTAGTATCCAGATGACGTTTATTTAAAGACATGTAGTAATGCCCAAAGCGGCTCTCCAGGAGGTAATATCCTTTTTGTGCAAGCCCTGGCTCCACAGTGCTCTTTCACAGGGGGTGGACACTGGCTAAACCTCTTCTGCAACACAATTCCAACACATAGGCTGTTGGGGAGTGGAAAACTTTACTATATTCAGCAGTAAAGTTTGTTGTTTGTTTGTTTGTTTTTTTCTTGATACAACAGGCTAGTGAAGTTGTGCTGCATTATAGCTACCAGCTGGCCAGGATACATGCAAGACTCCAAGAGGGAAGGTTTGCTCCCTTCACACTCAAGCAAGGTTTGCAGACAGCTTGGGCAGGCCAATGGGATGCTTATTCCTACAGTTGCCTTCTGACATCAGGATAAAGAATGGAATCAAGGCTTCAGGACATGTTCAGCAATTATATCCATGCCTCTTGGCTGCACCCACCTTTTAGCAAAGGCAGAGGCTGCTGCAGAACATCAGTGGGATAAAGCCTTAGCTGCAGGGATATCAGCATCATCTGCATTTAATGTGCAAACACAATGGGAAAGAAGCCATCCCACACCATTCCCTGCCCACAGTTGCCTGCCCTGCAGCAAGGCAGATATGCCCTTAGTCTATCAACTGATGGGACTCCTTCCTAGCCAGCTGGGCTACCTGAGAGGCTGAGATAGTGATCTGGTGAGAATAGAGAACACTGCCTGATGAAGAGCCATTTCCCCCACAGCACTGTCCTGCAGGAACCACCTGCAGTAAAGAAATCAAGCTTGGTTTCCTCCACTTTATGCCTTGCCTGGAAATATGCTCTGTTCCCTAGAAGATTTCTGTAGTTTTACAGTTTTACAATGTCTACAGAAACTTTGTTTACTGGTAAACTTCCCTGAAAGCCCTTGGCTCCAGGTCATTTTGGTATTTGCTCATGGCCTTTGTGTAGAGGAATTCCTGCACTAATACTCGGCTCAGCTGACTTTGCTCACTCAGCTGAAGAGATCGTTGTTTTCCATTCAGCATGAGCAGCTTGCTTGTTTTGCAGCACTATCTAGAAAGCTTGAATTATCCATTATCTTTCCCAAGCTGGGGACAGTGTTTTGCGCCACCAGGGCCTCCCCTCCTTCCAGCACCAGGGAGTATGAGCACAGGCAGGTTCTGTAGGGTACTTTAAGCCCTGTGCAATCAGCTGAGGTCAGGGTGTCTTACAGAGGACACATGCACAGCAGTGCATGAATGCAGCAGCAAAGACAGGAAAAAAAAAAAGGGAAAAAACCCAAAAAACAAACAACACAGCCTGGCATATCACTTCTGCAAGCATTTAGTCAGCTGAAATAGGTCCACAAATAGTTACAGCTGCATTTCCCTATGACAACTCTTACCTCTTCCTCTCACATCTTATCTAGACTGATTATTTTCTACTGATTCAACATGGGCACATTAAGATTTCTCCAGTGATTTGGAAGGTATTTATGAACGCCACAAGGCGCTACTAATTAGACAACCACAGGATTTGCAAAGCTCAAGTACTGCCACGCTCAACAGCAGCTGAACTTTAGCTACGGAAAGGAGTCCCGAGTCCTCTGCATCACCGTGCAGGTCCTCTGCGTGCACAGGAACGGGCCTCATGTCTCCTGCCACCTGCACAGGAACAAGCTGGCAGTTGTGGCCTCACCTGCAGGCATCGGGGCTGTAGAACTCCAGTGATGTCGGGGTCATGAATGGTGGCCACATCTCCCCCGCGGTCCCGTTGATCATGTTGCACTCACTGCTTCGCCAGTAGTTGACCTGTGGGACAGGCGTAGAGAGAAGAGCTCCAGAGCTTGCTGGAAAGTTGGTTTCCACCCATGTATGGGACATCCACTACCCGACACTGCTTCCCAAACAGCTTCAGACAGCAAACTGAAGAGTTAACAAGGCCTCTCCAATTAACACATCTGCCCAATTAATGGAAAAACAGGACAAGATCTACCAGTCCCAAGTGCTCCCACAGTATTTGATCTGTATTTAGGAGTGGAACGCCACAAGGATCCCTTTAACAAGGGTATTTAAAGCAACACCTTAAAACACAGGCCAGAGGAGCTGGGACCTCAACCATTAGAAGCAACCAGCTCCAACAGCAGTTTCTTGCTCAAGTGACACTGATGATGAGGTGAACTCAACACTTGATGACAAGCCTCTTGTCATATGGCTGCCTTCTGAAAATTTGCTACAAGTTGCAGCAGTTGAAGTCCCAGAGAAAACTGCCTTCAAGGCTGCGTTCCAGAGATACAACAGCACTGAGAGCTTTCAGTTTTTCCCCTCATATTGGAGGTTTGCTGCCCAACACTTACCTTCTTTAGTCCATTCCATGTATCTATCATGTGAACTCTACTGATGTTCTCCATGCCCGTGTTCACTGTGAACAGTCCCGAATCAGAGCTGTTAAGCTGCAGAGAAAAGAAAGTAACTTTTAATCCACTCTATGGGGCCAGATTGCAGTATCTTAATGACTTTGCATGCTTTGTGGGCTCTAAGGGTGCTGCACACTGGAAGTTACTCGATTTTTTATCTATTTCAGTTGCCAGCAGCTGCTTCCCATACATGCATTTCCGCCCAAGGGGAGAATTAAGGCAGTTGCTCCATGCATTTTGTGAGGGTGGTGGCCCAGGCACTCAACCTTAAGATCAATATGGCTGTGATTTTAGTGTTCCTAAGCAACAGTTTACCTACCTCTACAAACAAGCCAAATTTTCCCTCAAAAGGGATCAGGCCAGGAACAATCATATTTATTGTGTCTATAAGAGGGTCTTCATAGCCCCACATGATCTCCCCCACCGTCCGGTTCATGAATGCCTGCTGTTTCAAGCCAGCCAGGGCACCACTCAGTAGAAATTTCACAAAGTTTGGCAGGTTTTCCATCATTACAGCCGCTCCCTGGGAAAGAAAAAAGCAAACTTCGAGATGAGAGCCCAGTCTTCAGCAAAGAAGCAGCAACACACCTTGGGTGCTCAGCCAGGTCCTTCTGCTGCCCCGCTCTACAGTCCTGGAGAAATCTTTGGGACAAACTGAAGTTCACCATTTATCCCCAGTTTGGAAAGAAAGGCATTGAGGGCTCCCAGGCTTCATCTCCCCAGAGTATGCTCAGACGAGGTTGCAGACTCGAGCCCAGATGCTCTGCCAGCCCCTCTGCACACCTGGCTTTTGGAACAGCAACAGCCCAACACGACAACCAACACCCAGAGAACAGAAAACTGTATTTTTGTAAGCTTAACCCACTGCTTGGATTCATTAGCCTTAGGGTCTACAAGACAGAAATCTCTGAGTCAGTATCAAGCAACATCGCCCTCCCTGCAAGCTCAGAAGCTGGTACCCACCCATGGAGGAAGTTCTTACCATCAACAAAATGTTTGGCAACACTATGTAGTCATCTTCACTGCCGTTGGACAAATCTGGCTGGAAGAAGAGTTTCCGATACCCAAGGAAGGAGACTGTGTCGTTGTCATGGAACGTGATATTTTTTTTATATCTGAACTCTCTGCAAAGAGATGGGAGAGATCATGGGAACCTTGCAGGGCCTCTGCAATGCCAGGCTGCGCAGGCCTGGGCTTGCTTCTGAAGAGTGGAGGAAGGAGACCAAAGCCCAGTAAGAAGCCATGGGACAGCAGGGAAGGCAATGTGTTAGGGAACAGACACTGTCAACCTCACCCTCTGACCAGGGTTAGGGTCTAGGCAGGAGATGGCAGCCTGGGAGTGTGGCGTCCCTGACAGATGGGATTCTGCAACAATTTGCAGACACCAAGTGTTTTTTCCCAGCTGACGAGGAGGGGCTGTGATGCTCCACGGTAGTACAAGGTTGTCTTCTGCAGAGAGCCTGTTACAGGCTCCTGAGGGAGCTGCAGCTCAACCCACCAGCAAAAACAAAGTCATTTATTGTGGAGCCTCTGTTTTATGGCTCACATTAGGGAAGGGCACTAATCTTGCTCAGCATGAACACAAGGACACTAATAAGCATGTTTATTCTTATTGACGGTAAATGAAGTCTTTTCCCCACGCCAAGTGACTGACGTGATCGCAACATACAGAAGCCACATGGTCTTACGGTGTGACCCAGCAGGCACAGGGGGAAACAAGGGCATATACATACTGCCAGGTTTCCCCCCAACACTGCTCAAACAGCTTTGGATTAAATCAGTAATCTTCCCACATGAGCTTGCTTAGGCTGCTGACCTGACTTTGCCGACACGTGTAGACACTAATGTGTTGAATATCGCTATTTATGGCTAAGTTCACACGCTCAACACAACACCAACCACTACTCCATGCTTCATCAAAACATAGAATGGTTTGGGTGGGAAGGGGCCTTAAAGATCATCTAGTTCCAATCCCCCTGCCATGGGCAGGGGCACCTCCCACTAGACACAGTTGCTCACATCCAGAGAAGTATCCGGGGCATCACCCACCATCCTCAGCCATGGCAAACAGATCCAGCTCTGCTGTAGGTGGGCCTGACCAAGTTTTAGCACTCTGTACTGGTTCTTATGACTGGAGCATTTACGTTGGGCAGATTCTGGGTTTCATGTCAGATGGGAGGTCTTAGACCAATCCATGAAGTTTGATATTGAGATGACTCCAGCTCTGGAGCTGGACTCTTCAAATGCACATGGAAGATGAAACAAGTCCACTCTGAAGACGAGGGTTGCCCATCACCACACCAACACCCCTCAGGCCTATGTTTGGACTGTATCTGCCCAGGTCTTTCTGCCCAACAGGTCCCAGCATAGGATTGAGCTCTACAAATCAATGAAGCATGGACCAGCCTTGCCACCCTGGCAGCCAGCAGCCCTGATTGTGGCTTTCGCAAGATCAGAGCTACTAGAGCATATTCGGGTCACTTTAAAATCCTACGCCACTGGCCCCACGCCAAGTATGCTAATGCCATATCCTCCTGCCAGAGGAGTCAGCCAGAAGCCCGGCAGGCAGCACAGTGGCCAGGCTCACACCTAGCTGGACCACAAGTGATACGTGACCTGTAAACATATGGTCCACGCTGGTTCACCACAGGCTTCGCTCCCTGAAGGACCTCCTTGGAGTTCAGCACTTCGAAGAAGTACACCGACATGTAGAAAGGAACAGGAATGTCTTTCCACATCCTGAAGGCAATGCTGCTGGGGTTGATCCTGACATTCTGCAAGGAGAAAAAAAAAAAAAAAAAAAAAAAAAAATCAAGTAAGGAGACACAACTCTTGGGCTTGGTGGCTGCAGCTAGGCATATTCCTTCTCAGCTCCACGCCAGGCCCAGGAGAGGCAGCAATTCCAGCCAGGGCTCTCCAGAGGGTTGGGTCTAGGCATGTTATGCAGATTGAAACCATGCCAGATCTGCATACATAAAGAGTTCCCAGTTTCAAAGCATCAATTTCATAACACAGGCTGCCTGTAGGCTTATTTATTCAGGCCTAACTTTCCAAGATCCGACCCACAGGGTTTCAGAGCTGCTTTGATATGCTGAAGGCTCACTCTGTGCTAAATAACCCAACACTGAATTATTCACAGCTCAGCATGTTTGACTCGTCTTACAGAAACAATCCTGTCCTGAAGGCCTCTCCTTGCCCAACACATTTGGCAGCTCCACAGAGCCAGAAGCGGGCAAGGGCTGGGAGAGACACCGATCTGCACAACTGTTTGGGAACCAGCAGGGAGGACCCACTAGATTCCCAAAGAGCAGATGAAGAACCAGGACAGCAACCCAGCCCTGTCCTGACAGCGCTGGGCAGGACATTTTCGCTTCCTCTCAGCCGCTGTCCTGCCGTGACTCACAGCTGGTCATGAGGCAAGTCAAAGGCAAGTCGTGGTGGTGGTTTCCGTGTCGCTGCCCTCCTTGCTGGGAGAAGCCTGCAGGAGCCCCAACGTGCCTTAAACCCTCAACTAGTTCCCCAGCCCAGGAGCTGGCATCTGGGCACATCTGTCTCCACTCCCCCTGTGTGGGCTACGTTACAGACAGACGTCTGCTCCTTCTTGAGCATTTTATTTTGAGCGCATTTCACCATAACCTTTGTTCCTCTGCAGGCACAAGCCCTTGCCACAGTTAAGTAACACAGCCACATTACAGAACCACATTTGACTGACTAATTGGTGAAGGCACGCGGGAATTATCCCACTGCAGCTCGGCAGCCCCACAATGGCTCTCCTGTCCCGTACTCGCTGCCACAGCAGGTTGAGAAGGAAAGCTGGCAGAGGCTTCCTCGCAACACCCCATCTTTCTTTAGCCACTTCTCAGCCAGACTGCGCCACCCACAAGCAGCAGGGCTTTGCGAGCTCCTCGCTTAAGCCCAGGTCCTCCAAGCCCTACCCCTGAGCAGACATCACCACGGTGCAGCGTAACGCAACCCCACATCAACGCCCAGCGTGCTGCTGGCCGAGAGCCTGAATCCTGCCAGCCTCAAGGATTTCATGGCAAAGCAGCAGCGATGTTTTATAACAGCTGCCTGGTTTATAATCCTCGCTCCTGAGTGTCCAATAGAGTATGAACTGCAACATCTGCTTTCCTTTACTTGCTTATTCTGTCTGACAGATGCCTTGTTGCATATGCATTTATTTATATAACACATACCCAGTCAGATGGAGCTGCATCCTGGCTCCCTGCTACCCTTCTCAGCCCTCTTCCACTCAGGCACAGCAGCTCTAGGCACTCTACAGATGCTGCTAGGCACAATGTCCTTGGCAGGGTAGTCTTAGAATTAAAAGCTACTTTTAGGTCAAAACAAACAAACAAAAAAAGTCATGTGTCCAAAATAAAAATAGAATGTTTTTCACTCAGATGGGTCATAAAGTGTCACTGAGGTATTTGACCCCTCCTGACCATGGTGACCTCTGTTCCTGAGGAACAAAAAGGAACTGCCTACTGCCTGTCTCCTCCAGAAAGGACCAGAAGAACAGCAGCTTCCTCAACAGAGCTCAAAATCTTCCTTCTCCAGGAGGCTTCACTGCGGCACCCTGTTCAGTAAAACCAAGAGTTCAGTCTTCCTCTTTAGACTGAGAGGAGCAGACACACTGTGTGCGGGCACAGCCCTCATGTCAGAGCTCACCCTCCACATCCTCTTGCCATCATCCTCATCACCCCACTACAACAGCAAAGTCCTGTCAGCCTTCTCCCAGCTTTCAGGCAGGGCAGCACAAGAGTTCCCAAGTGGGGCAGAGACGCTGAGTGGCAGACAGATGAGTGGGTGCAGTCTCACTGTGTGAAAGCTCCTATCTTCAGCAAGTCTGTGGCATTCCAGGTGCTTCCTGAAAACCAGCACCTGGGTTTTGCAGGGCCAGCGCCACGGGTAGCGCACCTGCAGGTGAGGATTCAGCTTCTGCAAGTGAGGCAGGAGATGGGCTCCAAGTCCCTTGTTTCTACTGTGCTCCCTCACAGACATTACTCAAATATCCTCAAAATTACCACCTCTTTGCAACCAAGTGCTGTTCCATCTGGATACGCCTTCTAACAGAGCTCAGGAAGCCAGGGTGGGCAAACTAGACCTCACCTGCTCAACCCCAGCCCTTGAAGGCTCAACTCCTCTTATCCACACCACTCTGAAGACCGACCCCAGAGTTTCAGTAAGGCCATGGACATTTCTCACCACCCTGGATATCGTGACTCCATTATTTTCTCCATTTTATGTTAAGCCTCATAACTGCTCAGGATCATTTTGGGTCATGCTAAAGAGGTGAAGACCAAGGGCTTGGGATGAAGGGAGGAGAAATAAGGGTTGATATTTTCCTCATCTTCTATTCTTATTGCAAGTATTACTAGAATTTCTTTATCTGGCAGAAACAATCAGGATTAGCTAAAAAGAGGGCAGAAAGGTTTGTGCACCAGAAATGTCACTCCTGCTCTACAAGGGCCATTCAGCCTTTTTATATTCAGGTACCAGCTACTAACGTCCATTAAACTGGACAAAGGTTGACTTCTACTGCTTAAGCCATAGGACTGTCCGCCTTTGCCCAGCCAGCAGCACTTCCAGAGAACATGTTAAAGCAGAAGTTTAGTTTTAGCAGAGACTTTGTGGTACATATAACCAGAGCCAATGTTATAGGGTGCTTATTCACCTCTTTCATCAGAAGCGGAACTGCTGACCCGGTTAGGTGCAAACTTGGAGAAATGCCCAGGCAGGGGGGCACATCTCCTTTGGGCAGAGAGAAAAAGGTTTGCTTAAATGTGGGAATGAATGAGCCAACTGGTTTGTTTCTGTGGGGTGACTGGTGCCCCAGTAGCGAGGACAGGAGCACCAGTTCCCTAGTTCAGCAGTTACTGAACAGACAAATGACCATCCACAGCTCCACATCTTAACCACGGGGGAAAAACCCACCCCTCTGGCCTCTCTCGTGAATAACTCAGGTCTTCAGAGAAGCAGCTCCTGAGATTTTTGGCCTAGGAGGAGAGAACGACTTGGAGGTCGCTCCATGTATGAGGGTCCTTCAGAGCACTCGTGCATGTCACCCGCCCCGTTTCCACTTTGGAGAGCATCTCCCCAGAGCACGCCCGAGCCCGGCAGCCCGAGCGGCAGGG
>NW_009721402.1:0-16775 GCF_000703405.1 Apaloderma vittatum
CAATAACGCCGCGGTGCGAAGGGGCTGGCGCGGCGCTTCGTGGCGATTTCAGCTTCCTAATCGTGCAGATCGCGGTAGGGTGGTTGGTGCAGGTGAACCCCTGGGCGAGTAGGGCACCGGGGAGAGGTGTAGGGCTTCATTTAAACGCCTTTGTGCTCCTCCTAGAATTTCCAACTGAGCACTCTTATGTGTCTTCTTCCCTGGCGTGTAAAAGTCTAGATAAAGGCCTTCACGGGTGACTTCAGTTCCTTACGTGATATTTGCCTTTACTCCTCTGAGACTTCAGATAGGCATTTTGAATTTTGTTCTGTGGCAGTGGTGTGAGACTTCACTTTTCCTTGTTGATTTGCTATGTTTTTTTTTTCTTAGTAGCCCCAATTCTAGTTGAGCTTTATTGAAAAGAGGACATTGGGGTTATAGTGCCTGAGCACTACTAGGTATTTCTGTAGCTGCGGCTTGTTTCGTGCTTGCATTTAGCTCATTTTCTTCCACTAGAATAATTTTTTATTGTTATTGTTTTTGCAGATGACACCACTGGTAAGCAAGAAGATGGACCAATTTCTGGGTGAGTCCAGAGACTGTTTATCCATTGTAACAATACATGCTGCAAAGAAGATCCAGCCCTGTTAAACGTAGCTTCATGACCGCTTTAGGCCGACGCTGTTGCCAGAAGCAGCAGCCTGCCCTGTTCCCCTCCCACGGGGTCTTATCCCCAGCCAGCACGCTTGAGCTGGTGCAGAATTTGTACGTTTGGAAGGTGAACTGGATCAGTTCAACTGATTCGAGTTAAAACTAACTGTTAACGCTTTTTTCCCCCTCCCCGATTAGTTTTAAATCAGATGTTTTCCGGTTTGATGTCCTAGGAAAAATGGTGCCTTGAGGATTGACTTTTGTGCTGGCCTGGTGTTGCTAAAAGTATGGCCTGTGCTTTAGCCTGGGGACGCTAAAAACCTTGAGCCTAGGTTAAAATCTTGATGGGATCAAATCAGTAGATTATTTGAGATCTGTGAAGCCTGTGGTTTGGGTAAGCCTTTCAGAGAGAAGTATTGGAGACAAGTCAACGATGAGTTTTGCCTTCTGTGCGTGGCAGGTGGTGTCTGTCACCTTTCCCTGAGCATTACTCCCCTGTATTTGTAGCGGTGTGTTTTGCACCAGCAGAGTTTTCTTCAGCAGAAATGTTATCTCTTTGCCGTTTCTAAGTGTAGCGTCGTTTTCAGAAGATTTGATCTTCGCTGGACTTCTTTGTGCTCAGCACCTTCAAAAGTTTGGTTTAATATTTATTGTCCTGTAGGGACGTTGTGATTCCAAGTATCTGGAATTTCTGAGATTGTTATGGATGCTGTCCTGCATAGTAGTAACTATGCTGCGCTCAGGGAATATAGAAACTTGGTCAAAACCAGGTTTTAGGCAGCTTTGTAAACTCTTACCTTAAAAACATCAAATGAACTTTGTGAGAAGGAGCAACTTTTAGATAAAAATTTGGTTGCATAAATCTATTGTTCCTTGCCACTTTTATCTGAATGTAGTTTTACTTTACAAGCAGGGCTACAAATCTGCTTTTCCTGCAACTGTCTCCAATAACCACAAGATGCGTGAAGGAAAAGTATTAGTGGTCATGCTAGTTCTGGTTTGTTTTTTTTTTTTCCCTCTTCCCTCTCCCTGCTTTTTTCTTTGTTGAGGATCTTCCTAAATGAAGTGCTGTGGGGTGTTTTAAGAAAAATGACTCTTTCTTTGCTATTCTGTCAACAGCTGCAGCTCCAGGGATATGTTGCTGGCTCTGTTTAGAGTATTTGTCCCTACCCATGAAGCAGAAATTGGGATTTGGTATCCATTAACGTTCCTTAGCCTAAAGGATGCGTTAAATACTGTCTGTCTGTGCAGGATGGCACTGAGCAGGGTTAGAGGTGACATTCTGGGGAAATTAAGTAGCTGCGACACTTCTTTGCATGCAGGTGATGGCTGTGGACCTGTCAGATGGTTCATTCCTGGGAAGCAAACAGGTTAAAGAAAGACTGTTCGCTAGATTTGAACTCCTGATTCATAAATTTTAATGCACACCCACAGATATCTCATGTGACTTGAAGCTGAAGGTAATGCTTGTCGCTCTTCCTTAATGCAGTCATCTTGGATTCTTAAGAAAGTTCTGGGGTTGAGATCAATGTTAGGAGTTCCTTGGGTTTGGCGAAAAAAATGGAAAAGGTTTTGGAGCCACCTGTGAGGTTTTTCTCCAGTGGCACAGCTTTGAGTCCTTACCTAAGAGGTTGTGGCTGCAGCTTTGAGATACATTTAAAGGCTGATTTTCCCGTCGAAGTCTTGGCTGCCTTTTATAACTTGAAGTGTCTTGAAGAGCTGTCACCTCAGGAACTTGGGGAAAACGGACGTGCGCTTCCGTGGTTAGCTGCGGGACCTTCACCCCTTCTTTTTGATCCCTGCTCTCTGAGTTGTGTTAGCATGGTCTTCTGACTTCCTTGTTTTGGTGTCTCCTTTCCTGCTGCCCCTGAAATGGCTTTAATCTGGGCAGTGTTTGGATTCTGTTAGGTGTTACATGTGTTTCTTTTTGAAGATAATCCTGTGTATGTTTTCTGTCCCCCCGGGGTTTTAAATTGATAGCAACATCTCCACAAAGTACCTGGAGGATTGAGATGCCTTGGCTATTCTAATTATCTCTTTTGAAAGGCTGGAATTATTTTGAAGTTCTACTATGTTTTGCCTATGACATTAGAAAAAGATGATCTCTCTACGTGTTTTCGTTCTGTAACACTTGGCATATTCTTTTCAAGCATGTGGATACCCACTTGACTCTCTTGCTTGGTTAATGCAGTAAACAATGTTAACATTTTTAAGAACTCTTTAACTGGAGGTGAATCTGAACCTCACCATTGTTGCATTAGAACTAATTTATAATGAATGAGAAGATGGGCTGGATAATTATCTTTCAATTTTAACTAGTCATTAGTGTAAGTTACTTGTAGAAACACTGAAACTGCTTTCTCCTTAATTTCTACAGCATGTATACCTTGATGCTTACTAAATATATGTATAATTACTAGCATCCCTAAGGACAAAGTGAGGTTTTACTTATTATGGCCTTATTCCTATCAGATGTGATTGTGCTGAACCAAAGCTGAAAGCAGTTCTAGCTCCCAGTTAGACACATGGTGCTTGGCCAGGCAGCCACGCCGTCTGTCACGTGTGCTTCGGAAGCACTAAACTGATTCTTTCCAACAAAAGCAAAGCCAAGCAGGGATGATTAATTTTTTGTCCTATAGTTGAGCAAACTGCCAGCAGAATAAACACGCTACGTGAATAAAGCCATTGTATGAAAGTCGCGTGAACAAATGCTTTAGAAATGTTTATAGGTGAACCTCTGGATTGAGCTTGTCTGTTTTCTGTTTTCTATTGCGTTTACTAGGCACACAGAATCTTCTCATCCTTTGCAAGATGCTCCTCAGGAGAACCGGCCTGTCAGCAATGAAGACCGAGAAATGTCGCAACACGTACGTATTCCACTGCAAACTGTAGACGTAGTTATTTTTGCACTTCCCAATACTCGTGGATAAAAAGACAGAAGTGTAAAAGATGCCGGTACTGCCTAGTACATTGCATTTGTAGTGTAGGAGTGTGCCAGAAGTCAATTCCCAATGCTGACTGCAGCAACAGGCTTCTCCTCTCAGCTACCTGGTGTAGTGGGCAGCGAACCGTGGTGCTGCAGCCTGGCAGAAAAAGCAGAACATGATGCCCGTTGTGATTGTGTACCTTCACCATGGACCTATGAAGGAGGTGTGGCAAAAAAGCCCTAGTTCTTTCAGAAAGAGCAGGGGAGAGGAGCTGTGGGATGTGATGACATTCTTGGAAGCAAGCTAAACCTTCCCCACCTTCAAAAATCCTATCCTGATTCTCATGTAGGGTCACTTCTTTACAGGACATAGTGGTTTCTGTGGAGGTACCTGTCTGTGATGAAGGCTGGTTGCTTCCATGGCTTTTGCCTCTGGAGACAACTTTGTGTAGCCTTGGAGAGCAGTAGCAAGTTATGTCTTTATATCAGAACCATTCGTTCTAGTAGTCCTTTGTTATACCAGCGTTGTCACGTTTGGCTTCCTGTCCCAGGGAATTGATCAGTTTTACGTATTAATGAGCTCCTGTTACTAGGCCCTTCCAAGTGGTGAAGATGAAGAAGACGACAGCGACAGTGACAGCGATGACGATGACGTGAAAGTTACTATTGGCAACATTAAAACGGGAGCGCCGTCGTACATGTACGTATGGCTGACTGCGGTGTTGATTTTTCGAGCTGAGGTAGCTCTAGCGGGTTGATCAAAAGTGGGCGTGAGAGCTGGTCTGTGTTCTGGGAGACATGAAAGTAACTTCTAGAACAGCAGAATGGGATTAGAAGCTCTGTCCTGCAATTGCTCCTTGGAGAATCCATCTCTAAAATTCATGGGTGTGCTGTTGGAAAATTAACCAAATAATAATTGCACTTCTTCAAGCAAAATCAAGGTGGGAAGTTAACATTTAACTCCTCATCTGTGAAAACTTCAAGAACCAGAATCTGTGTTTATAAGAATTTGCATAAGCTGTGAGTTTACTGATTTTCAGCTGTCTTGTGCTTTCATGATTCGGAAATGGTGAGGCTGGATTTGCAAACCGGGAAATTATGTCACTGACTTAAAATTGTAACTAATTTGCATTGAATAAAAATAATACGACAGCATTTTTGCTTGCTGCTAGCAGCCCTTCTCTTAAGAAAGTGACTTATATGTGCTTTGCAGCATATTCTAATTTTTCCACTTTATGGCTAATTCCTCTCTCTGGTTGTGCAGGTGGTTTCAGTCTGATGGAGTGCTCTGAGTAGCAATATTTTGTCTGCTGGCAGCTCACTAGATTTTGCAGGCATTCTTTTTAAAAACTGCTGCTTCTACCTTTCCTCATTCTGAGATCTGTCTGCAGCCGTCGGATTTCCATGTTCAGTTCCTTTTAAATACTAAGTCCATTCCTGGGTGGAGGGGGAACTACCACTCTTTGAAATAACCTTTCACAGTGAGGACGATCCTTGTGTGTTCTGTTGTTGGTCAGTGCTGTGTAGAGCAAGTTAGGCAGCAAGGGAATCTCTCTTTAAATGGGTTGAAACTTAGTACCAAGAATCAGAGAGGTCTGAATAAAACCCGAGTGAACTAAGCATCTTCTGAGGGATGGCAGGGCTTGACTATATTTTGTGTGAAAACCTTCAACCGAGTGATTTGTTCAAATACCAATGTAGTGATTCTTTTCCATGTAGGGGAACTCCTATGAATCTAAACTTAAAAACGGGTAGAGGCTATGGAGCATCTGCTTCAGGTATCGCTGTTATTTTTATCCTTCACCTTTTGCAATGTTTCACTTACCTGGCACTGACAGCTGGAGCAGCTGCAAATCTTGGTCTCTGTTTGGAAGACTATCAAATAAGTGCGTCTTTTTAAAACTAGGAATAGGAAGTGTGTTTTCTAAAGGTAGAACAGTCTGAGGGTCCAGGGTGCAATGGAATGATTTAATTACACATCACTGAACAAGCTGATTATAATCCTATTTAAACTAGGAAAAAAAATTCCATTGATTATTACTTCTATAGTAGAAAAACCCCCAGGACATTTCTGAACTCTGTTGTTGCCCTGGGGCCGAACATTCCACATTGCCTGGAGAAGAAGTTGAACTCTGTGGTCAGTTATTGAGCTTCTTGTAGTGTACGATACTACGAGAAACAGACTGGCCTCGAGTATCAGCTGCACATATTTCTGTAGATGAAATTTTCTCCACCGTTCAGTTTAGTTTATACTGTATATTGAGACTTGGGTTCTGTCCCTCTGCATATGTGAGACTGTCCTTTCAGTGGGCTTCATACACTTCCTTCCATTAATTTCCTTATGCAAATGACTTGTCTTCTGACTGAGAAAATAAGAAATTCTGTAACTGCTGACTCCAGTTAGTACATGGCCCAGCTAAGACTGGTCCTAAAAAAGTCTCTCTTTATGAGAAAATATGTGTCTTGGGAGGTAAAAATAAGTCTTTGGCTTGGGGAGAAAAATATTTTTGTTTTAATTTGGGGTAAATATCATGCATACTGTAATAATGTGTTTGTCTGTAGTACCAGTCTGGGTTGAATTTGCTTCTCTGCTGTTCGACTGAAGTGCTCTATGCCCTGGCTATTTATTTACAGAGTGACTGAAGTAATTTTTAGTAAGAAGTTGATTGTGGTTACCTATGTGCTGTAAAGCCAGCAATGAATTCACACTAGTGCTTTATTTCTGACTGGAGTAATTTGCTCAGCAAATTAGTGGATTAAAGGCATTGCATTAAAAGTAGTAACGGTTTCTCTCTCTCCAAAGCCAAGTTGCAGCCCAAAGGTATTGACTTAGATGCCGCAGGGAATATAAATGGATTGCCAGTTATAGAAGTGGATTTAGATTCATTTGAAGACAAACCGTGGAGGAAACCAGGTGGGGCCTCACAGTTTCTTGTGGTAAATATTTCCTGTAGTTTTAATTGTCTCTCTTTAATTTCAGCTGTAATTTCTATCCATTTATTGCTGCTAGGGAACAGGGAAGTTGGAACGATGCGTGTCGCCCAGCCTCTGATGTTTGTCTAGACATTCAGTGACATTTACTTCTACCTAAAATTGAGTTGCCTTTACTCTATTAATTTAATTTAACTTCCTTAAAGGGAACAAATTTTTTTTTTTTTAAATAATCTATTTTATTAATTCCCTAGTTGCAGAAAATAGCGCGCTGATACCAATGCAGTAATGTTTCTTGGCCTTAAAGTGAGTTGAGTAGGATCCAGATTTGGCTGTTGGTGATGCGTGTTCACCTCTCCATGTACAGGCAGCTTGCTTATTCCATCTCACCCCGGCCAAGCTCAGAGTCATCCTTGTGCAGCCTTCTCATTTGGGTCCAGACAAACAGCACTTTGCAAAAAAAAACTTTGGTTTTTTTGTATATATAGGGTCTCTTTTGTCTTCCTGGTAAGCATTAGGGAGTTTTCTACTCAGAAGCGACTCCAGCATCACTGTTGTAGGATGCTACAAATAAACTTCTCTTTTTCGTCTGAGTTTGATACAGAAGTAAATGAAAAAACAGAAGAAATCCAAGTTTTTCTGTGCTACTCTCTTAGAGCATGCTATGATGAAATGTTAACTGAAGCAAAAAAAATCCACTCGCCTCCTCAGAAATAATTCTTCTCCCCCGCAGTCCATGTACTTTATTTATCTTTGAGAAATATCGCTGTGCTAAGTAAGTAGTGCTTCTGTTGCGGTGTGGTTTTGGTATCTCTTGCCCAGCTGAAATGAAGGGCATCCCAGCACGGAGCAGTGCTGATAACCGCATCGACGGGACTCACTACCGAGCCAGCCCCAAAGCGCTGTGTGATGAACAGCAGCTTGTGCAGACATAACAGAAAACAGCCTGTTCTGCACGGGAGTTCCCATTGGTGGTTTATTTTAGATGGCCAGTCACTTGTTACTCAACGGCCTTTTAGCTTTATATCCTTTCCAGTTAATTGCTCAGCACGTTCGTCTCACTTTAAGTGAGGAAGAGGAAGGACAGTGCGGTTTGGAAGAACTGATAGGGGACTGAAATACAGACTGATAAAATAGATGTGCCAACACAGGCGCAGTGACACGACCTTTACATAATTTGCATGTTTGGGTGGTGACAACAGGAGGAGCGGCCTACCTGGGAGACACACTTAAACCTCGCTGCACAGATCCCGGCTCAGCGTGGTCCACGTGTTCTGCTTAGCCCTGGTTTAGAATTGGTTCGTCTAGGGATACCTTTGCGAGGGGGCTGTTTGAGGGGCACCCCAGTGGGGCTGGGAGATGCTCCGTAATGCCTTCCGTTGTGCGGTGGCGCCGTACAGAGGCAGTTGCAGCTACGTTTGTCCCTCCGCATCTGCTTTTTCTTGGCAGGCAGTTTGTGGCCACATCTCTTATTCAGAAGCGCTCGTGCTGAATTAGCACGTTTCACAGGAAGACTGTCGAAGTCAGATAACAATCTTGGAAGGCTCTAGTTAGGATTGTGGCTGAGCTGTAATTACTTGTGTAATCTGAGACATATCGCTTAAAACCTTCCAATTCAGCCTGTTTCACAAAATGCGCAAGTCCCAGAATCTCTTTTCAGGCCAGCAAAGGTCAGGGTTGGAACATGTCAGCTTATCTCTGCCAAGAGAAAGGTTCTGGGTACCATCCCGTTGCGGTGGTAGCTGAAACCGTCGTTCCTGTGCTCACCCCAGCGCTCCACTCATTTGGACGATTGCAAGAAATCAGTCTGAAAAAGTGCAGTTGGTGAATAATTGGTTGCAAATATCTCCTTGCATAGCATGTGTGCGGTCTGTGATCTGTGTCCCTAATGGCCCCACTGCCGTTCAGGTGCTTGTCCCCCCTCCCACCAAGAGTGGCAGCCATCTCCACTGTGGCACACGAAGGGTTTCTAATAGCATGAAATTAAGAATAAACTGTGCTCTCTGGAAGAGATTTTTTTTTCTTAGACCTTTGTTTAAGCAGTTAAAAGACAATTTGGAATGCAAGTCTGCCAGAATCCCCATGTTCACTTTTACTCCCTTTGTCAGGTGCTGATCTTTCCGATTACTTTAACTATGGATTCAATGAAGAAACATGGAAAGCTTATTGTGAGAAGCAGCGACGGCTCCAGCTTGGACTGGATCCTGCTCCTCCCATCAGCACAGAGAATAAGATCACGGTAGGTGACATGTTGCTCCTGCGTATGGCTACAGTAAAACTGGGACTTGTTTTGGTAATCACAGAGATAAGAGTATTAAGAGTGGAAGATACCGTAATACATAATTGTGTTGTGTTCCTTTCAGGGGTGAGAAATACAAAAAAAGTATCTTTAAGGATTAAATCTCTCTGCTAATTCTCTGTGAAATTCCAGCTGCCAGGCAGGTTGGAACTATTGCAGCAGCAAGCCTTGAGTGAGTTTCCAGCTGAGGGTTCTGATCCTGTAGATCAGCTCTAGAGAGGGGAGCTGGGCATCCCTGGCTGTTTTGCTTGTTGCTTTTGACTGTTGGAGACTGCTTTGCCCAACGACCTTTGCTGAAGTCCTCCAGGTGGCCAGCAGCTGTTAGTCAGAAGTTCAGCCGAAGACCCAAACCAGCAAGCATTACTTTTTCCAGTTTTGGCTTAAGGACTGCCTGAAAAAGGATACGAGATTATTAAATTTCTGCACTTCTAGCGGGAGACAGTGGGCAGCAGGCTGAGGCTGAAATAGCCGCTGGTTTACAGAAATATCTGGTGTCTTGGCTGAAGAATAGGTTGCTTGTTTGCAAGAGCTGTGTGACTGTTCCTCAGGGGAGCCATTTTCCCTTGAGGGTTAATCTCTGATGCTACATTGAGCTGAAAGTAGGGGCATTAAACCCGTGTGTTACGTGTTACCTTCCTTAGGTTCAGCAAGGACGAACAGGAAATGCCGAAAAAGAAGTGGAAAACAACATCATCAAAACAGAATTCAAAACCGACTTCTTGGCTCTGGTGGGAGGACGCATGAAGGCTGGGCCTCCTCCTAATAGGTAAGAGATGATGCAGACATAAAGGCCGGGTGTGCTGTGTTCTTCTTAGGGGTAGCTGGGATCCACCTGGACGATATCTGAATCTCCTCATGCCTGAAACAGAAGAATTTTTTAAACCGATGCACCAGTTGAAGGGGAAACATCTCTGGGAGCAGAAAAACCAAGGGGAATGCCTCAGCTTTGAGGGCCTGCGTTGCTGCCGGCTGGTGCTTACTTGGCTTATTCTCACTCCCACGATGTTAATCTTTGCCTCCTGAAGTGGAAGTGGGTAACACGTTTGGCAGCTGATAAGAGGAGCTATTGGCTTCTGAACCTGGGCGCTGTGCTGCTTGGTGCTTGCTAATTAGTTATTTTCTCCAGTCAGCGAGAGGCTGCGCAAGGCTGGACAAAGCCACACGACTGAGTCATTTTGATGGGCAGCCTCTGATGGGAAAACCACTTTGCCTTTATTGAGGCTGGTGGCTTTTTATCAAACGCTTTGGAAGAACGAGGCTATATGAAACCAGAGGAGCCAGAGCTTTGGGATCTGGGTGTTTCTGCTGCTTTATCCGCATTACGTTACACCTTTTGCAAACCTGTCTCGCAGAAATCAGCCCTGGATTCCAACTTCCCACTTTGTCTGAGAGAGAGCTAACTGTATGCTTCAAGTATAAGCTTTAAAGCTCTACTGAGCTGGTTTGCGTTTAAACTCTTTGGTGGCATTTCTGTCCCTCTCTGCAGTGCCATCGAATCAGTCGAGTTTGTTTCCAGCTGCTTGTGTATCTCATGAGAATTTTGCAGGTTTACACCGCTGCAAAACAAGCGGATGCTGTTGTAACTATACAGCGGTTTTTGTCTCCGCTTTCCCTGAGCATTATCTGGAGGTAACAGATGTCAGCTCTGAACCAGAGAGTACATCTGTGTTATTACACCTGTAAGAGGTGATTCTTTGGATCATTTTCTGGGTGTTCAGAGAGACCTGACTCACCCCTGCAAGCAGAGCTCAAATTGCTCGGAAGTGAAAAAGGACTTCTCATTCATCTCTTGTCCAATTTGAGTGCTGCCTCTAGAGAATCTTCCCTGGTTTAAAAGAATGTATGAGAGAAGTCTGTCTGAGAGTGAGGAAGACTGCTCCGTCTTATGTCTTTGAGACTAAAAAAGATGCATCTGCTTTGTACCAGGAAGCTGGGTGGGACAATTGATGTGATCGGTGGCCAGGCAGGCACGATTAGGAGAGTAGAGGGAAGACGACGTGATAAGCATGCCTCTGAGGAAAACCCAATTCAGGTAAATGCTTTTCTCCATCTTGACAAATTTCTGATTTTATTGCGCTTCTGGTGAACCCCAAACAAACGTCTTGCGCATTCCTGACCTTGCCTATCACTTTTTCTTTCTGCAAAGCAGTAAGTAGTGTATCAACCCTGTCGAGGTGTATACGTGTGTTGTTGTTAGATTATTCTTTTCCGTGTTGGGTTGGCATCCCCAGCTCTGCAGTGGAGGGCTTCTGCGTGGGGCTTGTGTTTCTGTTTTTGCTTTGAAGGAGCGTTTAGTGTAAGCATCAGTAGATGCAGCCCATGCTTCAGACTTAGAGTGGGCCTGTGCTACTGGGTCTTGTCCCTTAGAAGAAATAAAAGCCTGGGGTTTAAAACTGGACTCCGTTCTGATTTTGCATGTCTTCCTTTGACCTAAATGGGCACAATCTAGAGCTTTATTCTTGCTGCCATGAGGAAGGAGAAATTTGGTTTAAAAAAAGAAAAGGAAGCTGTGTCACCGTCAAATACAGCAGCTGCTCATCTGAAACCTGTATCAGTGACAGCTCCTGTGAACAACAGGCACTCACAGCACTGTTTTGCACAGTTTTGTGTGTACAGCTCGAATCCAGTCTCACTGCTGCTCTGTGTAGGAGCAGGTGCCTTGCTAAGCATATGGATTGCTTTGAGCCTGCCTTCCTCCCCAAAATATGTTGTCCCTCGAGCGCAGCATAGCCTGATGTTTCCAGGTGTCGCAGTGCTGCCTCTTTTGGCGGGATGCTGCCTTTCTGCCAGCAGGGTGAGGTCTTTGGTCCAGAAGCAAATTGATTAAAATGCTCTCTTCTCGTTCCTCTGCCTTCTAAGGTCCTTGGAGACCACGGCAGTAAGCCACAACCCCCACAGCAGCCCCAGCAGCCGTCACAGCCCCAGCAGCCACCCCAGCAGCAGCCGTTCGCACCACCAGCAGGCCCACCGCCGCCCCCGCTCGCTGGGCCACCTCCGCCACACTTCCTCCACCCTCCTCCACCAGTTACTTCTGTTCCACCTCCTCTGCATCCTCCAGGTATGTGTTCACACAGCAGCCTGGGGCAGTTCTGCGGACGCAAGTTGAGACATCCCAGGCGTGGAGCAAATCACAGGTTTAATCGTTAAACGCTTTGGGACAATCTAGCAATTAGGTCAGAGGTCCTTAGACCTGGCCAAGCATTATTCAGTGCCTCCATCAACCTATTTCACATTTGCCTGTGAATACTTAAAACATGGCAGCCACCATTGCAATTGTAATAAAAAGGTAGAGAGATCATCGTTTGGGAAAATTGACAGTTTGTAGGCTAGTTACTGCTTAATAGCACTGATTTAGCTGATGGTCTGCTCAGATATGTGAAATTTATCCACAAGTGTGCTTTTAGGTGTAGCTTGAGGTACAGCAATGACGTGCTCTACCTGTTGTCCTCACTTGTTTTCCTTGCTTCGTTATTTCCATAGGTCTTCCGCCGCCTGGCCCCATTCCAGGTAGGTGTTACACTCTCTTGATGACAGCAGTGATTCTGAACACAGAGATGGCCCTGTCTGAGCATTTGGATTCAGTGACACAAGATAGGATGACACCAAGATCCATTTTAGGGCGCTGTTAATTTAAGGCTATGTTACCTGGTTTGCATGAGACAAAGTTACTCATTTTGATCAATGGAGCAATAAAACCTTTGCTGTCATTGCAGCGTGTCTGCATCCCAACAACCAGGCTTTTCTGTCTTCCACAGGACTGTAAGGGGTGATGTTTACCCCTTAATTAATCTTATGTTTAAGCTGAAAAAGCTACAATAGAAGATAGTTCTTTATTTTTCTTTCCATACTAATACAGCTGTGGGGTTTTAATTTTGGTAGGAATATTATTCCGTTTCAAACAGGGCTTTGCTTGAAGTAAAAAGATGCTTTAACTGCTTTTAGCTGTAAGCAGCAATAAAGCTTTATTCCGTCACGGCAAGCTGTGAGATCTCTGGGATGACTTTACGCTTCTGTGTCTAGGGTTGTTCCCGCCTCCTCTGGCACCGCCACCAGCTCTCCTCATTCCAACCTTGGATGGGTAAGACCACGCCTAGGCTGAGCCGTCGGTACAGCTCCTCCTCAGAGAGGAAGGGAGGAGGACAGAGCTAAAATCGGGGCTCGTAATTCTCAGCCTGGTCAGGGGTCAGGGTGGGAGGTGAGAGCAGAGGCCGTAAGGAGCCCTCTGTGCGTTGGCCTTGGTTTGTCTTATACGTGACACGGGAAGGAGTCGATAAAAGCTGCGCATGTGCTTAGAGCAGTTGGCAGCCTGTTGTTAGCCCCAACCTGTAAAGATTCTCTGGGTATTTTGTAAGTGATTTCCACCTGATTTGGGGAAAGCAGGGCCAGCCATTGAGTTAGAGCCGTTTCAATAGCTGAGGAAAAGCGACTGCACCTGTGTATGCGTTTGGGATTGCTGCAGCACAAAGTGGGAGAGATTCACTGGGACCGTGGGTTTCCATGAGGGTGTTCCGCAGCCCTTCAGAAAAAATCGGGTGAACTTGCAGCACGGACGTACCTGCAAGGGGTCACCGGTGTTAGTAACTTGCATCTTTTTCTCTCTCCGAAGGCAGCCAGCCAGCTACAACAACAGGCAGCCTCCTCCCTTTGGCTACAATTCTGCAGGTGGGCACTGAAGATACCAAACACCCAAACTGTTAGATCTCTTATTACTCTGGTATTTAGTAGTTTAGGCTTTTATTAAGCTGATGAACATGATGTTTGCGTTAAGTGTCTTGCTTGTGCTTGTACCTCAAACTGTCCCAGTCACTAGACGTGTTCTGAGTTTGACCACCCCATAAAGTGTTGCAAAGCTGAGTGTTTTGCAGCGATGGTGACTGCAATTCTGCAGTTGAGCGCTAAGCCTCCGATCACTGGTTTTAGTGCAGATACCCAGCGAGAGAGAAGCTTCCCCGTGTGCCTCAGCAATGCGTTCTTGTGCTTGCTTGCACATGTAGTTGCTCACACTCACGCTCTCTTCCTTTTTCCCCCCACATTCAGCTTCAAATCTCCTCCCCCACGCTGTGCTCTCCCTTGCCTGCAGGCACATGCAGGCATCTCTCCTTCCGCTCTGTGAAGGCAGAGGCAGTGCAGGATTTCCACAAGATTTCCTTCCCTGTTGCAGCCCTGCCCCGATGCCCGTGTTCTCTCCCGTTTCCTTAGTGACCAACCCTTGGGAGTGGCAGCTCCACCTCTCAGCGGTGACCTTAGGGCAGAACCTATGTAGGAGACAGGGGTCTCTCAGCAGGAGCTGGGGAGTGCGTAGCCCTTGGAGCAATGTGCCCTGTAAGGGGCTGGGGAGATATCCCACCAAGTCTGTAAATACCTGGTCCTGCCTGCGTCTTCCTGAGGGGAAGAGGTGTCCCTGTGTTCTTAGGAAACTGCTGAAAGTAAAAAGGGAGCATGAGGACACAATGGGAGCTGGAGACTAGATGATCTCTGAGGTCCCTTCCAACCTGTGATTCTGTGGTGGTTGTCTCTGTGGGTTCAGCTGTACCTCCCGAGGTACGTTTGGAAAGGGAGGCACAGAGGATGCTGCTAATACTTCAGATGAACAAGGGTTCTGCTCTCTCTCTGCAGATTCAGGTTTCATCAGCTACCCCCCCATTTCCACGTCCCACACGCCCTGGGTGACCACGGTGGACAAAGGCACAAGCAGTTCCAGCAGCAGCCATTGGGAGTACTCAGGCTCCAGGCGTGAGAGGGAGCGGGAACGGGAGCGGGAACGGGAACGGGAGAGAGACCGAGACCGCACTCCCACCACGAGCGAATACAACAAGTGAGTCTGGATTTTCGGCAACTTCTGCTCACAGCTACCCGGCAGGGATCCCTGGAGGGCAAGGACGTGTGTGGTCAAGGCATGGGATTAGAGGTTGCACCGGTTAAATTTTCTGAAATGTTCAGGGAGGTGACACTTAGGGTCAATAACTAGAGGACACGCTAGGAGCCAGCGTCACTGACTGATTTCCTGTGTCTGTTTTTTGTTTAAATCCAGCAGAACCAGTTACACTTGCTTCCCCACCTGTAACGCGAGGCCAGTAAATGCAATAGCCCCTCTCTGTTTGCTAGGTATTTCACAGCTCAGTGTGAAACATGGGCCGTGGAAGCTGCTGCTTCTTTTCTTCTAAAGGCAGCTGTCAGATCAAAGGACAAACCACCTGTGCTTTGCTCAGCTCTCCTCTAGAGGCTGTCAGGGCAAGGAGTGCCGCTTGCCAGGAGTCAGCCGCGAAATGTAAATCCTTAACCAGGCGTTTCTGCAAGCAGTGCTGGAGACAACCACCTTGGTGGGAACTGATGAGATCTCAGGTGACGGCAGTGCTGGGAGCACTTGGGAAAGGAGGCTTTCAGCCTCCGGTGTTGATCTAGAGAGCTAAAGTGAAGGCCAGGCTGCAGAGACTCTTTCTGAACCCATCACTTTGCTCTGTCACAAGGCAGTGTTGGTGTTCTGCGGGCTTTTCAGGCTCAGAAATATCAATAGTCATGCAAAACACGATCAGAATGCACATTCCTGGCAGAGAGGTGCTGTGAGCAAATAGGGCAACGTTTTCCTAACCTTTTGTGGACTTTTCCCCCCCCCTCCTTTTTTGTTTCTTTTCTCCTCACAAGCTTGCAGGCACTGTGGCTGGAAGAGGGAAAAGCAGAACAGAAGACAAACTTGCTACAGTTTGTAGAGCTGAACCTCTCACGCGTCCTGAGCAGGTTCCTGCTGCGGCCAAGCCCAGTGCCCAGCACTCCTGAGCACATTGTTGGCATTTCTGGGTGTTCTCGAGCACGCTGACCTCTAAGGTCGTGCCTGGCAAAGCAGGACAAGCAGCCACGCTCAGTGGAGTCCTCCGGAGCACTCTCAGATGCTTGATAGTGGACATTTATTTGCCTAGCCTGTTCCTCTGAGTGTTGGGCTCAACTTTCAGATTTCCTTTCTCTCAGAGTCGCTGTGGGCCGTGTTAAGCCTTCAGATTTTGGCTCGCCAAAGTCAAACAGGGACTGTGAGACAGAGAGGGGAGTGTGGGATGTGTCTGAATGTGGGGTACATGTGTGTGGATTGACTGAGGTGCCTTAAGCAGGTTTAGGCAGAAAAATCATCTCAGCTATGCTGGCAATTTGAGTTTTTGAACTCACGGAGGAAAAAAGTATCCCTTAGTTAACTCAGGCGAAAGAACAGTTTAGCTGGGACAGGAGTGGCGTGAGGTGAAATTCAGACCAGGAGACAGAAGGGTGAGAGAAGCATGTTCTGTTGGTTTTGAACAAGGTGGCTGCATGTACTGGATGAATTCCAGAAGGACTGTTGGAGCAAAAGCGCTGAGACTTTGCCACATGCCTGCTGCTGAGGTGCTCCCTTGGCAAATCCAGAGAACAGATTTTGTTAAACCTTCCACCTTGAGAGGCGGGAGAAAGCCACGATATTCAACAGTTTGGGCTTGTGAGCTACTTAACAGACAAATGGTGAAGGTTATTCCACTGTGGTTAGAAGCTGGGATCGGGCTGCAGCAGCTTCTTGTTACGGACTTTTTCAGGAGCGTCACGAATATCTCAGCCTGTTGATAGAGTAAGAGGTGACGGCTTTTGGTGCTGAGGATGGGATTCTACGATCCCGTAAACGTGGCTCCTGGCTGCCCACGAGTCCCCGAGTGGTGCACTCCTCTGCCTCACTTCTCCTTTCTCTTCTTAAGTGATGATGAACGATACCGCTACTACAGCCGGGAGCGCAGCTACGACTTTGAGCGCGACTACCGCCGGAGTCGAGATCGCAGCAGGGAGCGAGAGGATCGTCACCGGGAGCGCAGGCACAGGGACAAAGAGGAGAGCAGCAAGCATAAATCTTCGAGACGGTAAGAGCTCTCTAGGGCTGAGCTGGGCTGGTCATGGAAACACGCCTGAGCTGCAGACAAGCAGCTTGATGCTCTCAGAGCGAACTGTCACCCTAGGTCATGCTGGTTTCCTGTGACCTGCTAA
>NW_009721403.1:0-1471 GCF_000703405.1 Apaloderma vittatum
AACATGAAAGCATTACAAAATGTACCTGAAGTAAGAAAGAAAATGACAATTTGCACCAGAAATGGAAAGATACACAAATTCAGACTCAAGCCTATTCGATTGAGATGTGGGTTTTTTTAATTGAAATAAGAGAATTTGTGGGTAAATTCATATCACAAGACTTCTTAATATAATGTAGATATTATCTTGGCATCAAGAAAGATGTCAAGGAGCATATGTGTGGTCTCTGGTGTCAGCAGCAAAACTCAAGCTGTCATAAAGTGTGGTTCAAAGGCAAAAAGATCACAAATGTTTTAATAGTGGAGTTTTCCTACAGAGACAAGCAAGGAGGAAGTGGTAGATAATGTCTTTTAAAATTTTACTTTTTTATTACTCTTTGATAATTGTTTTGAGATTAAATACCACAGAAAACCCTTAGGAGTTTCTAACCAACAGAGAGGAAATTATTGTGAATACCAAGGGAAAGGACACTTGGAAAAAAAGCAAGAGTAACATGACATGTTTAGAAGAAAGGAGAATAGCCAGATAAAAGCAGTGGTATTTAGGAAGTCAGATACCAACATATTTTTAAAAAATCAAGACACTGGCTCCTAGAAGGCTAATCAAGGTAGAAACCTTAAAAAGACTGATTTCCTTGAAAAAACTGTATTAAGGGTAAATACATAAATAATCTCTTGACAGAAAAAAGGAGGTAAAGCCAACAGATTGATGTGGCCAAATCATGAATGTTTTATGGATTTCAAATGCAAGGAAGAGGTATACAGGAATGTTGACAAGCTCAGTTTTTTAAAACAGGAAAAAAACAAAGTTTTATCATGCCAACTAGAGAGAAAAAACAAAGTGCACATCGAGATGAAACTAGCAAAGAACATGAAAAACGGGACTTTGTAGATCACTCTTGTTTGTGTCTGAAACTTTTCCCCACCTCAAAGTTTTATGTGCCAATCCTAATCTCCCTTGCTGCGTTTTTGTATGTTTTTCCCAACCTGTCATCCCAACCTGAAGAACAGGTTTTCACATCAATCTTTCAAAACCCTTATCATGTTCCCCCTTGACTCCCTCTTCTAACCATTAGTTATCAGTTTGCATTTTCTCCATGGGATCACATCTTCATTCATCACCGATTTTGGTTTAACCTTCTTGTTCAGCTTCTAATTCAAATTATTTTTCTTCTCATTTTTTATTAAGTATATATACAAAAGCTTTGCACAGATCACAAAGTTATTTATTTCCTTCCGGGTTATTCGTTAGAGATGTTCTACATTTAAGTGATTTAGAAACATTAATTAATTTCTGTCCACAATACAGTCGTTGTGCTGTAGATGTTATTCTTTTTTCATTGAATAGTTGGGAACCTGAGGCACAGATATTCAAGATAAAATTATTAATATCATGAATTAATTGCCAGTTCAGCCTTATAGGGGGGTGATCTTTCATATTTTATGTAATCTCAAACCACAATTTCAGCAGG
>NW_009721403.1:1502-26548 GCF_000703405.1 Apaloderma vittatum
AGCTAGAGATGTTAAACAGATGTTAGCACATTTGTCCCTCAGTGTAACTCACAGGGAACACATTCACGGACTAAAAATTTCATTGCCTTTCCAGTGTCATGCGGTGTCTCTCTGGTAGGGGCAGGAATAAAAGCCAGTTTTCCAGAACAGCACTCTACTCCCTTAAGCTTTAATCAATGGTTACGTAATTAAAAATCATATTTCTCTGTGTGGAAGACCAAAACATGTTTGGGTGACTGTAACCCCCAGTTTTGTACTTTTACAGTAGTCAGACATTCTCAGGAGAGATGTGGGGAACACAGAAGAAGAAGTCTTGCTGTGCTCACCTCTGATATTTGACATTACAATTTCCTCCAGAGAAAGGAGAACTTCAAGAGAAAATCCCAGCAATTTCAGACTGGCTCCCTGTCCAATGCTGACAATTGACACAAAACACTAAAATGCTCTGGACTGTATGAGAAGATTCCTACATTCAGGAAGATTTTCACCAGCACTGGGATCTGCTCACCAAATATCAAACACCAAGACTTCCCACAAAGACAAGGATTTTATACTCTATTTGAGAAATATTAATAAACCAAACAAAAGGTTTATAAATTACAATTTTAAAAAGCTAAGAAAAAGTAGATCATAGCTTGAATTTAGGTTTCTGATTTTCATTTAAATATAAGGCATTCTGAGAAATGTCTGTGTTATCAACGACACACTACATTCTCAGCTGCCCCCAGTATAATGATCTTTGTATTGTGTCCAGACCAGATAAGACTCAATGTTGGCCTGGTGTCAGATTTTTCTTGATGTAAAATTTCCATGCTGTTTGTGCACCACGGTGCCGGGCATGGCCAGATTAGTAATAGAACCAGTGTGTCACTGGAAAGCAGATTTCTGACTCTGGAGTCAGAAAAATAATTTGTTCATAGCTATGGAAGAGCACATTTCTTCCTACCAGGAAATTTTAACACCGTCAGGTGGATTCACAAAACCTGCTCAAGAAATCAGTGTTTGTCTACAGTAAGCAAAGGTGCCATGCAAAGGGCAAATAGGCAACAGCAAGTGTATCTAGGCAGGTCAGGATTCACAGTCAAAATAAAATGAGTATTGAAGCTGGAATAGGAGCAGGGCTTAGGGAGCTCGGCTGGAAATGAGGTCAACAGCAGATGAGGTCAGGCAGCCTACACAGTTTGAGGGTGCCTCCTTCACACAAACACACCTCTCTGCCATCTGAGTGCTGACTACAGCAGCACGAAACAACCAAAAGCCAGCAGTTACACCAGGAGGACATCTCCCTGAGGCAGGCTGTGACACCTGATGGGCAGGAGCTTCCACCCACAGGCAACCAGCTTCTGAAACCATCCACCCTTGATGGTTTCCACCCCACAACATCCAAGTACCCAGCATCACACAAAGAACACGCATTTGATGAGGTCTTCAGCCAAAATACAAAAACCATCCAATGGAACAGTGTGATGCATGCATACCTCAAACATTTCAAAAGTGAACAATGTCATAAATATCAGAATAATAATCATTTCTCTACTTATGGGAATTACACTACTGTTTGACTTTAAAAAAAGGATTAATTCCCCCATTCCTTTACCTTTTTTTTGTCAAAACTGACACAGTGAAAATCCTGACAAAAGTATCTGAAAAAGAATCGTAAATGAGTAGAACTTTGATAGTAGTTTTGTCTGATCCCCAGCAGCACAAGAAACTCAAGAAAGTAGCCACAGTGCTAGAAAGATACTTTATGTGAAAAGAGTATAATTTTTTTTAGGTCTAAGACTTGCAACATCACATAGAAGGAAATAATTTGTGCATGGCAAGGAAACTTAAGTGGATGACAGAAACATGACTTCACACATATTCTTGGCTAAATTCCAGAGGGAGTAAACTCTTTGTAAACAGGGTACAAACAATCCAGGACCACAGCAAGAAAAACACTTAAATTGAACTCAGTGTTTGAGTTCTATCAACGGATTTGGCTGGTTTGGGAATTTAGGTGTTTTGGGGTTTTCCTGTGGTGGTGGATGCACAGTCTGACTGATCTTTTGTAAAACAGACATCTCAATGGAGAGCTGTGTAACCCTTTGCATTATATTTATGCTGGTAAGCTGAACATTCCCAGAAAATACAGCTAGGCACTCGGTTATCTCTGTGGGGAAGTGTTGGAGCTGCTACTTCGAGTCAGTCGGTCTCAGTACCAGCCAACACTCTTGAACACACTTAATTTACTAGTATAACCACAGTCTGAGTTCCTGTAAATTGCTCTGATGCAGAATTGCAGCAAGCTGTGCTTACAAACACATGTTTTTAAGAAGTTTGTAATGAAGCAGCCTCTGGCGACTCCAACACCAGTAGTTTCTGGCATTGCCCAGGTGCCTGTCCCCACAGAGGGAGGTGCCAAAGCAAACCAAGGCAGCGTCAATAGTCCTTTTTAGGACAATGTCATCCAGATTCTTTTCAGCTACCTTCATTTATGAGTTAAATTCATCCAACTAGATTTAAACTTGTCTAGATTAAGAATAGTTAAACCACCATAGGCATTACATTCACTGCAACAGAAAATAAACCCCAGAGGGCAGATTTAAAAGGCAGCAGAGGGACAGAAGTTTCAGACTCTTCTAATTACATGACAGGACACCTACCTGCAGCTCAACATGGATCTGTCCAAAGGCCAGAGTAGAGCTGCAAGACATCTGTTCACAATTTTGTGCTTTTCTAGTAAAAGCTTTTCCTCACCATAAAGAATGAAACCAAAGTAGAGAGTAGCAAAAGTGAATATTCCTGTATTTTTGTGCTGTAGCTGCAGAGTAAGGTAACTAGAAGAGAAAAAAAAACATGAATTATCAGATTGTCCTGGGTAAAATAAATGACATACATCTTCCCTTTCAGCTTGATCATATCTATCAGGAGATTCGAAAAGCAACATTTTCATATTTTTACTAATTATTCAGCCCATCCCCTGATTCTAGGTATAAGCCAGCAGTAACTGAAAATAACAGAAATCCAAGATATATTCTTTTTAATTTACATATCTATACCATCCAAAATAATGTATATAGGAAGCTTTGCAGGTTTTCTTAGACCAATTCTATTTCAATACTTCTTGACACACCACTGAATAATAAAATCTCCTGTCATCACAAAATGAGTGTATGCAGATGTACTGACCTCATTTAGACTCCCTTCACAAATGTCAGGGGAAAATTAAACATCATCTGGTTTCTCTAGCATCATTTTAAGTCAGACATTTTCAACTTTAAAGCCTTAAAAACTTTTCAGAGAAATGTTGAACTCCTTGTAGAGCAAATTTAAGCCTATTCCAGCTTGGTTTCATGGCTGTCTTTTTCAGACCCTTTTAGACACAAGCAATTGACCATTAAATTTTAAGTTTCAATTCAGTGCTCAAATCGAAACAAAAATATGTCACTTTTCCATTTTACCAGAAAAGAAAATTGTTCGGGAAAATTACAGCTGCCAAAATAGCAATGACTTTTGTTTCTGTGTGATCCAATCTGCTCACTGCTTCACAAAGCTTCTGAATGACCAAAAGCTTGAGATGTTAATATGGCATACCTCAGGTTTATGCCAATGAGGAAACACATGCAGAGGCAAACATGTAGGTCGCTCCTGTCCACCCTAGTATGGTAGCACCTTGGAGTTTCCTCAGCAGAGCAGAGAAGGAGGCATTAGTATTGCCCTTAAGCCTTGTGCTATTTCAACTTTATGAATCAGAAACTGGTTGATATTCCTATAATGTAATCTGTGCAGGGCATCATCGTTTTATACTACACCCAGTCCTATAACCAGGTTCTACATTAAAAGGTGGCTTCCCTCTCCATTCATCTTTTCTCCAACCAAAAGATCATTCTTTAGTTCTTTAGTTCTCCTGGATATTCTTCTTGGGACTAGATGACTTACTGTGCCTCATTCTTTTCATACACGTGTCCTGTCCTATCCACTCGTACCCAAAACGAAGGGAGGTTTATTTCACAAAACCACAGAAAAGAGTTCCTGTCAAGATGTCTGATCTCCTTTCTCTAAGCCATGGTTTCTCTTCAGTTAGGTCAATTCCATTTGATCCCTTCCAGTCCCTCCTGATATTTATCCTCCTATCCCTCCTCTACACAGTGAAATATTACCCCCCTACAAATGTGGTATTTTCTTACCATCCCTTGGACACACAGTTCTTTACATGGTCTTCTCTGTCATTAATTGTGTCACCCCTTGGCAGACAGTCATAACTGACCCTGTACCTTCTTCCTAGTTGTCTTGTTCTTCAGGTTGCCTTCTGCCCCTTCTGTCTTTGTACTGAAGAACGTTGCCATCATCTTCCACAACCAGATGTACTCAGTTCATCTCCTACAGGATCCACCCACACTCATTACAGCTTTCTTCGGATTTCTCTATAAATACAATTAAAAAAAATACCCAAGGAACATTTATGCAGTATATAATTTGCAAGAAGAGTCATGATAAGCACATTGTTTTAAATATAGAGCCTGATTTTCTTCTCATCTACAGAATACATTAATCCCTCAGAACACCAGGCAACACTGCAGGAAATGATGTCTCAATATTGTAGGAGCCACATAGGAAATCACAATGCAGGACCTTACAGAGGGGGAGGTGATTTTATTTTTAAACAAAATCAGTTTCACTCATTGATATCTTTTCATATCCACATACTTGCAACACTAAAATGTGTGAGCCCAAGTCACCCGTCCAGCATTCAGGCAAGACACTGTGTATATGCAGGTGCTGTGTCTAGGGGTCCTTGTAATGGCATGGGGAACAGGGAACATTGCCTCTCAAGTCCTTGTCACATCTTTTGGGTTCCTCTTATGCTGCTGACCACGTTCTGGCTTTAGATATACTTTTCTGTACCTGAAAATGTTTCTCCATCGCCATCTCCACCTCCATCAGAATTTGCTTGTTGCCCTTTGTCTCTCAGTCTTGGTAGGAAGTGACAAGTAGATGTATGCAAGCATCTTGCCAACCATCAACACATCATTCTCATAGCCCTTCACCTTGTCTCAGTGCTCCCCCCCTCAGATATTCCAAGGCTTAATATTTCTGTAATAACTCTATAAGTTTCTAGGGCTTTGGGTTGCACTACATATTTGGAAAGTGATAAAATAGTGCTTCATGTATAAAATTAATTGGCATACAATGAATTAACATCGTGTTGTAAAAAGTCTCATATGCAATACAGCGATAATATGGAACAGAAAAGACATCTAACTGACATAATATTGAAGTCACTATTGCTTTTTTACAGTAAAGTTCCTAAGTTTGCATGGCTTCCAACATAACATCATAATAATTACATTACTTCCAAAAATGACATTTCATAGCTGCATATACATACATATTTTATTTATATATATACTACTTGCACTTACATATGATGCACTTCAGACTTATGTAACACAAGACATTTTACTCAAAAAGGATTTGTGTCAGCTAATCTCATGTATTTAGTGGCAGCAGAATTTTTGCTGAAGAAGTTGTGTCTTCAGATTACAGAGAACCTATTCCATAGGAGTGACTGTGATTAAAAACAGTATGTTGCAGTCTAGCTACGTAAAATTAGAAGTCTGTGCACATTGAGCGAGACTAGAAGTAACAGTCCTTCAATCACCTTTTAAACAAATAGCTTCCATTATTGTGCAGTTAATTATACACAGAATGAACGCATCTGCAATGTCCACTTTTTAAACATTGTGCACATGGAGTTTTCGTCAGGTTGGTTGGTTGGTTTGTGCTTTTTTCAGATGTTTCATAGCAGTGAAGTAATAGCAACAACGATTTTTTTTTTTCTTCTGCATAAAAGCAGACTGCAGAGCAAGTTCCTGCCGGAAACAACATATCTTTGCCTCCATGCAATGCGCTGACTGCTTGACAAAGAAAAAGTGTCCTGATAGTGTCATAAGCCTGTACAGGTGTGATGGAGCACTGCTTTTCATGCAGAGCTGATTTATTTCACTGTTAACAAAAAAGCTACAAATAGCAAGGCAATTTCATCTGCAGACACAGAGGAATACACGCCATTGCAGCTGGGAACAACAGAAATGACATTTCTTCATGTGGCAGTGCCACACCCATGGCTATTTTCAGACTTGAGCCCACTATCCCTGCTCATGCCCCACTGATTGAAATGCAGATGAGAAAGAGCCTGAAGGGAAGCAGATTTCACTCTTTAAGGACATAGGTGGACACTTCATCTTTTATATTTGAGAGAGAAAATGGTCACATCATCTAAGTAGTTGTGGTTTTCATGTATAGAAATAATAAATGCATGGACCCCAAAACCGGGCACTTTTAAAGAAATGTCTTTAATCAGAGCATCCTGACTATGCAGAGAAGCGTACTTAAGCCATTGAATATTTTAATAATGTCATTCTTATGGAGCAAAACATTATAGAGGTGACATTGCTGTGCAGGTCAGCCAGAAACAGGGTTTTAGGGACAGAAATTTCTCTCTTGTATTATTCACTGAGGCAACAAAAGTGACATCAGCAAAAAGTCACCCTTTTTGCTGTGTACCTCAGAATGAGCTTTGTCAGAACACACGATCAGAAAGATACAGCAACTGTAGCATTACAAAGATCAGATAAAAAAGAGTGAAGTTGATCTGCTCACATTATGTTGCTTGTAGTGAAATGGCAATAACTATAATCAGGAAATTTCAGGAGCACTTAAGTCAGACTTGACATAGACATGGCTGTAGGATTTTCCCTTCTTCCCCTGAAGTCAGTGGACATTAAGGGTGCTCAACATCTTGCAGGAGCAAACCTTTTCTTTTCTCTGCTTGTCATGTATCTCTGCTTTTCAGATATTCTCTTCTGACTTTGTGGCTTCTCCCTGATTCCTGAAATATGCTCTATTTAGATATGTGTTCCAGTGTATGTCATAGGCAGCTCTGCTCACACTTCAGCTATTGCTTTTCTTATCAAAATATGTACGCCTCACATTTTCTGCTCATTTTATCTAAGCACAGCAGTGTTCCCATGTCCCTTTCCTGCAACTCTCCCCAGCTGCTAGAGTAAAGACTCCCCTGTCCTGGTGAGACAAGAAGAGCTGGGGCACATACTGCTCCAAACGTTCACTTATGGCTGTACAATTTACTTCTCTTTGTCACCTCACCAAAGACCAAGAAGTGAGCATGTGTCCATGAGGAAGCATTTGCAGGATGATTGCCCTGATCTGTGTCAGTCTTCTTCAGTAAAGTTACACTATATGATTAACTATTCCATGCTGCATGATGGGCAGGCCTACTTTTACCGTAGCTTTTCGTTTGTGTGTCAAGACACATATACTTTTAATTTTTGGTTCTGAATAAACCGTGTGGAAAGAAATCCAGATTTCCATGGCTTAACCCAACACACTTTTGTCAATCTATTTAATATTATCAGAAAAAAATATCATTAATGTATGTGAAAAGTCATAAAGTTCACAATGCCAAGAGCCATACAAGGAGAAACCATTTGCTCCAGAGCCGCCACCTTGTGTTTGGAGAGCAAAGTCTCTTAATTCTGCAGCAGGATTATTTTTTATTCCTGAGTAAAAATCACCTGAATGTCCTCTACCTAGTAAGGCAGAAACAATCCTATGTCTCCCTGCGGCATTGGAAATGGCACAGTGTGCTGGAGCTAGCACTGAGTTGGCAGCAGGAAAGTCCTGAGCTGTAACTAATCCAACACAAGCAACTGATTTATTATGTGGCCTTAGGCAAATCCCTTCACTCCTCTGCTTTTGTTTCCCTGTCTGTAAAGTGAGAACAGCAATATGGACTTTGCTGGGATACTGAGACCACTGGCTGCCGTCATGTCAGTGTCTCCCAGTCATGCTTTCCAAGGAAACTTTAGCCTGCCCAAGCAGAAAGCAAAGCCAGTTCACTCCCGTGGTGTAGGCTCAGCAGAGCAAAACCAGAACTGTGTAGAGAAAATTATCAAATTAGAAAGTAGAAAGCAGAGCCTGGAAAGCAGAGGCTGAGAAGGTATTACATTCAAAGAGGCACCAGCTCCTTTGGGATTTACTGAGCCTCGCCTGGTGGATCATAAATTCTGCTTTTTCTACCCCTGCTTAAAAGTTTTGGCAAAAAAGCATGAGGTGAATGTTTTACCTGAGGTGGAACTTAAAAGCCATTTGATGTGTCTGTCATTCTGACAAAAATCAAAAGGAAACTTTTTGTGTAGACATTTGAGCCACCATTATCATATCCATAAACAATATCCATTTTCTGTGTATGTCATGCTTCTCTTCTGACCAGTTCTTATTATCGGCAAGCAGCCTTCATTTTTTACAGAGTACTGCAAAATGCAGTCGGTATTATCAAGAAAAGAAAACAACAATTGAGGCAGTCTATCAAAGCCTGTCATGTTTTAACCGAGCCTCAACCAGAGCAAGTAACAAAATATGCCCATGCCAGCAGCTGAAGGATGATGCATTTACAAGATTAAGCTTGGCCTTCTCTGTGCCAAATCACCCACTTGAGCAGATAAAAGGTGTATATGGTCATTGCTTGGAGCATGTGGCTGGTACGAAGGCGTTCGATATCAGCAATAATCGGACATGTCTGTGCCATTCCCCATCCCTATGCGACAGGACACCGGTGAAATGTCTTCTAGCTCTGCCACTCTCTGCCAAGTCAATCCTCTCATTAGCTTCCTTAAACATCACCTGTCCATGCTGAGAAATTGTTCTGAAACAACAACATCGGGGTATTGTGCTCTGCTCTTATTAGGAAGGCAGCTGCAAGCATCATAGCACCTGTTTTGGCCATTCTCCTGTTTTTAGGGGCCTGACTTTACAAAATTAAAAACTAGCAGGCCACTTATTTTGCTGCTGATCGTTGGAGAGAATGCTAAAAGGCATTGTGGTGAATTATTCCAAACAGCTAGTCCACAGTTTATACAGCCACAGGATTTAATCAAGTGAGGAAGGAAGATTTCCAGGAAAATGTTTCAAGCATAACGGTGCACTTAATTCAGTGTAATTGTACTGAAACTTCTCTTTGATCCGACACATTTTCCTCCTTTTTGGACACTTCTTTACAGACCACTTGGATCCCTGTCAGTGGCTTAGCAATGATCTTCTGCACTTACTTGACAGATACGGTCGTTACTCAACTGATTCCCACAGAATTATGATAATTACACCTATTAATCTGCCAGTACCTCTACAGCTCATGTTCCTGCCTTCAGTATAATTCATCCTATCTATTTACAGAGTCATCACCTTTCTTTCCCCATATTTGAGTCACCAGTTCCATTACAGTGATACTGGGTTTCTTTGAACCCTCTTAGTAACATCTATTCTGTACCTGCTGCATGAATTTCTGGAGGAGGTCTGTTGTGACTTCCTCTACAGAGGTACCAAAAACCTTCTGATTGTTCTTTCAACCAACACGGGCTCATTGGGAGATCAAGGTGGAGGGCATGCTCCTCATCGGCCTGGCTAGATCATTGCACAGAATAAGCCTTTGCAGGAATCATACCAAATTAAAAATATTTTCTTGCAGCAGAGAATGTTGTAACAAGCGTCACACCTGTCAGATTAGGCATTGCAGCCACCTAACAACATTAGGAGACAATTACCATGCAAAGTGGGGAAATACAATCTGGTGGCATGAAGGTTTCAGCAGACAGAATTGTGTTACAACAGATCGTCCTGCATCACACACTGCAATGTCTGCGCATGCAAACCCTGGAGTTAAATAATACTTCAGCTGTTATTTTGTCTACACTGGAAACTCTGTGTTAGACTGTGACAAGAATAAGAAACAAAGAGGGAGGGAAAGAATTATTCTTATTCTGGTTTATTTCATAGAATCATAGAATGACATAGGCTGGAAGGGACCTTAGAGATCATCTAGTCCAACCTCCCTGTTTTGGGCAGGAACACCACGTCTCGACTCGACCAGGCAACACATGGGGACAGATGCATTAAGTGTAGTTTTTCCTATTCTGTGTCAAAAATTTATTATAATTGTATGTAGTGTCTTTAAGACCCATTTGCAGGACATTTGGCCCCAGATCACTTCTTATCAGCTCTACAGCAAATTCTCCCTAGACTCCTCAGTCCTGATTTTCCCATCCCTACACAGAGGGCTAAGGATGAACCAGCAGGTCATGAGGACATCAGCCACGAGGAGGGTCCAGAGGGGTTTTAGAGTATTGCAGAAGAGAGTAAGACTGAATCATTGGAGATGTTCATGCACAGTCATTGCAAACCCAGCAAGCTCAAACCTCAGGAAGGGCTCTCTCAAATGCAAGGCTCTTCTAAAAGGTTAAGAAATTTATTTTTCATGTCCATGAAAGTACACAGACCTTGGGAATAATTTTCATCTCCCTTTCCACCTAAAGTACATAATACACAGCTAAAGCCATTGCCAGGCTGGCTTACAGCTCTCTGCCTATTTTTTCCAGTTTCAAAGCACTAAGCAACTTGGAAAAAGGTGCAGAAGAAGTATTTGACACATCTTCAAAAATAAACAGCTTGAGGAATAAAGGAGTGGTTGCACAGGGAATAGTCATTATAGTCACTCCTACAAAAAGCCTAGAAAACAAAGAAGATTAAGTTGTTGAGTAATTATTTCAAAAATAAGATGCAAAAGGAAACTGGTACATCCATAACAACTGCAGGTAGTAGCAAGCTATTGTCAGCATCTTAATCCCAATTTCTAGTACAGCAACAACTAATGCCTCCATTTTGTCACAAGGGCACAGTCAGAAGCAAGGTGCTATTGTACTGGCATGAATTCTGTTGGACAAATGCTGTGATTCAGGAGAACATTGTTCCTTCCTTGCTCCCAGAGGAAAGGGATTCACTACTGGAGTGTATTTGTGCTAGATTATCACCCCCACAATGGCCAGTGGAAGAACAGTGTGATTCTACTCATTCCTATTCCCTTGTCCATTTGATTCCAAATGCTGGGAACAAGCAAAACATTTTCCCATTTATGCTAAACTTACCAGACTCAGTTTCTTAAATAACACTTCAGATCTCTCCAATGCCTCAGCTGTATAATGCTGTTCTGAAAGAAGAGCCTTGAAACTCAGGTATGATGTTGATGAAATATTCCTGTCGTTCCTCCTGAAAGTGGGTCAATTTGTCATAATGTTGTTGGCTTTTATTCCAGAAATTTCAGATACAAAGTGAAAAATACCATGGTACTAAATATTTTACAGTAACAAATTAATACAATTACAGATTTAATACTATCTATAAAATGTTCTTTCTCAGGAGAAAACAGGTATTTTTCTACTGTTGTGATATTCCTGGCAGTTGATAGAAATGCAAAGTTAAACAACAGAACCTCCTTTAATTTCACAGTCTGTGATTTTTTTCATAAAACTTTTGAAGATCAATTATGTCCCATCAGTGCAGAAGTCAGGCTGAACTAAGTGATTTATGCATAAATAGCCTTATACAGTCAACTACTGTACAACAAGAAACTTGTCTGTTAAACAAGTATTCAAAGAACTGTTATTTTGGGCAGTGTATTATATTTTACCATTACATTAATCTTTCTTATTCTTCTTATTTTCTGTCATGGAGGCATCATGTTGTACATGTAGCTCTGTGATTTTCATAGAACATGTAGTTGAAAAAAAATAGAACTGGAAAAAATGAGCAATTGTTCACTGATGTGCCTGTGCAATATCCCAAAATCAAAATGAACATGGTGAATTAATGTTTTTTAAAAAATGTTTTTCTCATTTTTTTAGCTTTATCTCACAGTCCATTTGTTTAATACAAAAAAAATTAGATTTGTTTTCCACTCCTCTGGAAAGCAGAGGAAGTGTTTGCGTTCCAGTAGAAGTTGGAAGCATGGCTGGGGATGTCTTTTGAAGAAATACCATTGCAATATCTTGTTGGGCCTTTCAGATCAAACTGAAGTCTTGCTTAAAAACTGAAGGCACTTTTCCTCATCTGGAACAGAACTAGCAACACTCAGAGAAGTCTTTGAAACCTCATTCTCCGACTCAAAGAGGTTGGAAATACCAAGCAGCCAGCATCTGGTGGTAGAGCTTGCATGCTCTGGTGAGAGCTGAGGAAAATTGTGTGGGCCATATTTTTAGCCCTACAGTCCAAAATATTGAGTATTTTTTGTCACCAGGTACCTCTCAAGGCTGTTGCAACACAGCAGGCAGCGCCCACAGCTAATGGAGAGGAGGGACGAGCAGGGAGACTTCTGGACATGGCATTTCCCTCCTGCTGCAGGGCAGCTGCCAAGCTCTCAGGCTGCAAGGACGAGGTCAGGAGAAGAGCTGAGAGGCAGGGTGTGTCCCAGTGAGTTGCACAGCAGAGCTCCATCTCAGAACAACAAAAGGTTGTTTGTTGTCTATTCAAAGAAGCCACAAAGTATCAGAGCAAGCTGTTAGTGTGGCACACTGGCACCTTCGTGAGTCTCATAAATGGTCTACAAAGTAAGTCAGTATCCAACCAGAGATTTTCAGAAGTATTTTATGGACTAGCTTATAAAATACATCTGCATGCTAGGGTGAATGCAGACTTGTGAATAACTTTCTTCCACATTTTTAACTAAATAATTAGAATTATATTCATGGTGTCTCTTTAATAAGACAGATGACACTAGGTATTTTGATTTTGCTGTCAAAGAGTCCTGCAAGCCCAAATTCAGTACACAATCTGACTGCTTAAATAACAAAGAAATTCTGTTGCAGAGAAGAAGAAACAGGCAATATCTATTCAGGCAATATCTAACAGAGTAAAGCATTGACATTCGGAAATCCTTTTCATATTCTTAAGTCCACAATCATCTAGTGGAGTAAATGAGTGGAAGCGCATCTTTAAAATCTCCATGTGAAGTAAAGGATTGAAGTGTATTGCCACAATAAAAAGCTATTGCACATCTAAATCTGTTAGCTACAAGGAGCAGTTACAGCACAGTTATATCCAACTCAAACTCCCTAGAAAAGAATGGCCATGGGGAAAGGATGAGAGAATATGTCTCTTTTGGGGTCTGATTTATTATTCATCTAACAGCAGTGAGATTCAGCCTCTGAGTGCTGCAGGAGACCCTCTGGGCTGCTTTGTGCTGTGCTGGTGGATGGTGGATGGATCACCCTGCACTTGGTCCAGCTCATCTCCCTCTCTCTTTTATAATGCTGCTGCAGGTGGGGACAGTAGAATGTGAATATCTCAGTGCGTTACAGGAAGCTATGGTCAAGCCCAAAAACAAAACTATAAAAGCTTAAGAAACCTGTATCCAGCAGTCACCAGCTCTGAGAAGCATGAGGGAATCAGAAAGGAAGGAATTTGAAAACTCTCATCATAAGAGCACAGGCTTTAATCAGAGGCATTTCTTTTGCTATGTCCTTACATGCCATGAGCACGAGGTACTTACAGAATTTCATGTTTTATTGATTATCTCATACTTAAGTTCAGCTAATGGATGGCACCAGTTACTCAGCTGGTTTGCAGAGGTTAGATTTGAAATCATGCTGAAACACAAGTATGATTCATAGGACCATACCCTTCCCAAATTTTATGCAAGCACCAGAGCATCACAGCTTATGGTTTAAACACAGAAAAGATTTTGAAAAACAAAGCAGAATGGTTCTGGCTCCACACTGCTCTTCATCCTGCAATCTTTTACATGTGTAAAACAGCCAAGAAAAATCCACTTTCCAGTGACACCAGTGAGGTACTTATGTGTTTGGGAACACATAAAACTTTCAACACACAAGCAGTGTGATGCTACTTCTAACTTCCCAACAGGGCAGTAAGAGCTCCTGCTTTTCTGGATTGGGCCCTGAATAAAGACTTGCCCTCCAAGACAAAGGAAAACACAGTATTTTCTATTAGATAACCATTTAACCTCTTTTTCAAGCAAACAGAGCACAAACTGAAGGATCAGTCTAGCTGGCAGGAAAGCTCATTTCATTAGCAACGGGAATTTAACCTGTAGGAAACAGAGGATGTGAATTAATTCTGAACATGTCTATCTGAACACTTGGTCACAGCACTTGGAGAGTGGCCTTGGTTAGAGGTCCCTGGCGACAGTGAGAATGATTTTATCAATTTGTAAAACAGCAAACATAGGTAGGAAACAGGTGTCTGATACTCTCTAGCCTGAAAGGGGCTGCAACACACAGATATGGACAGCTCCAGCAAGGTAGCCCTTAACAGAGGTTGCTGCTTTCCAAAATGGGGTTTCTGCAATGCTGCCTTGATGGCACTGCTCCTTCCTCCCACCGTGAGTAGGTGAGGTTCTCCTCAAGGACTTCTTGTACTGAGAGGTTTCTCACCCTCCTCAGCCTCAGGGGACCTGAGCGGCCAGCGCTATCCCAGGATAAGGCCACATATAAAAACAGGTCTGAGGGCAGAGATGGGTGGAAATGGTATTAACCTTCTCTCTTCCTTGAAGGACTGAGGTAGGATCTTGTGTGAGGATGGCCAGTAACATCTCCATGATAAAGAAACGGTGAGAGTCTCTATGACTGTCATATTACTTGGTTTAGCATAAAGTAATGTAACGGGCAGATATTTTTGTGCCCATCTCTCTTCTATACTGAGATTCCTCCTGAGCTTTTCCTCCCACAATTTTGCGTTGCTGCAGTTTTGCTTGCCTTTGTGAAGCAGAAGAGCATCAGCATCTCCTGTGGCTTAGGAAGAACTGTAAAAACCGTGATTTGAAAGGACCTCTGGGCCTGCTGCCTGGCTGCTTCAGGCAGCAAAGGCTTCGCATGCTATTGAATTGCAGTCTTCTGCGGCGGAAGGGAGCAGCAGGGGAATGCTGTACTCTCTGGCTGATAGCACAGCTGCCAAAGCATCTTTTCACAGATTTTAAACAGCAGCTCTCTCTTCTATAGTAGCTGTGTTGCATAAACAGCACATGTGGTGCCTCCGCTTTCAAACTGCCATCCAACTGCTGATAACAACTTAGCCTGATGTCTAGTGAACTTAGTCTAAGAGTATACATAAACTACAGAATTATGCACTACAGAACTATGTTACATGCACTTACAAAAATGTGATCATGCCTTACATAAGGTAATCATGTTTACATGAGGTATCCCAACATACATACCTTTAAAGTTGCATGGAATCCTACACGTCAACATCGTATGCTACAGAACAGAAATAGGTTTTGGGTTATTTAAATCGAAAACATTTACAGTTTGGGATTTTAAAATTATATGTGTCCTGTCTTAAGGTATGCACACAAATATGAGTCTACAATCAAAAAGATCACAAATACTGTACGTATAAAATCAGACACAGTATATAAATAAATGTCTAAAATACAAATGTGTATTATGTGAGAAGAGAATGTAACAGCTTGTTTCCAGGGAAATTACAGTTAAGGTCCTTAAGCACATCTCTCCTTGGCCTACATGAAGAATGTTTGAGGTAGTGGAGGGAATGTGATCACACACTTGCATGCAAGGCAGAAGTTTCTAAGGTTATGAAGAAGGCAAGAATATACTTTTTCTGCCAGCTGCCAGTGACTGCTGATCTCAAATACCACGAGCCAGAAGACATTCCCTCTCCTAGAGACAAGAAACCACCAAGCTGATGATGACTCCAATCTTGCTCCTTAGCAAAGTCTTCCATCAAATTGAAGAACTGGTGTCATTATGAAGGTAGCAATGAAAATGTTTCAAAGCTAGCACTAAAGTGTCAGTGAATCCAACTTGCTCTCCTTTCTTTTAACAGCTTTACATACCACACAGTCATATGCACATGCAAATTATCTCCCCTTACATTTATGAATGTATTTCCTTAACACATGTACATACTTAGTGAATGTAGAGTGGCTCTACAAGAGTTTAGGACAAATGGTTAAAACCATGTAAAAATGTATGCACTTCTACATGCACACAGATTATCTAGAACTCTGCTACCCACAAGCAGGAACTGCAAATGAATGGAGAAAATTGCACAAAGTTGTGTCTTTTAGCTATTTTATTTCTTTATAACACTAATGGGGGATTTTGCAAAGCTAATTCTCAGTCGTTACTTGCCATTTTACAAGCATGTTTAACATCTGCTGTGTCAGGTAAATGTGTAGCTATTTACTCTTCTGTAGAGATGGTGATGATTACATAAAGGAGCAGGTGTATTTCTTGGGTAATGCAGCTAAAACAGAAATATTTTGTCCCAAGGGAAGCCAGCCATGACGTATGAAATGTGCTGAAGATACAGGATGCAGTGCTTACTTGGAAAGTCTCAACAAATTGGCTTGCAAGGTGTGCAACCTCTGTACATCAGGAGCATCACCACCAGGTACCTGACCATGAAGTAATGAAATTATTGCACTGACAATTGCAGACTCTGTGCTTTCAACAGGGAGACCAATAGCAATTTTCTTTCTCAGCAAGAGAGACTAACTAAGCCCTTTTTCTATCTCTCTGACTCACCCAAACACACACTTTGCATACAACAGCCCTTTATATGATCTTCATTCCTTTGGGGACCATAGATGTCCTGACTCTGCAAACACATGCACCTGGCCAAGACCCTGCTGTGCAGCTTCAATACCATAATAGTTAGGAACTGTGCCAAAACCTATCGCTTTCTGCTTCTGCGCCAGTACCATCATTTTCTCTAGCTGCTCTTTTCCATGTTTAACCTCAGATTATAGCCCACACCCATCACTGCCTGCCCTAATGTTATTCTCCTCCATGATCAGTGTTCAGATCCCAGGTCATACTCACAACTGCCTGCCATACGTTCCTCCATTTCAGCTTAGCTTAGCTAAGCCAAAATATAGCTCCTCCAAATCGTAACATGCATAGACAGCCTGTCTCTGGATGAAGTTACCTCAAAGTATTTACTACATAATTTGGTAGCTCAATCCTTTATGGGCTCTACTCTTGCTGCAGGCAGATCTAGTCACAGTATCTTAATTAGCAAGCAGGCAGACCTATGAAATATTGGCCCAGTAATTATCCACTGAGAATTTCCCTCTTACTGATGCCATCTAAATTGCTTTCCATCAGCCCAGCAGGGTTGTTTCAGAGGTAGTGAGTGGTACTGTATAAAGCGGGTGCACCTCACTAATGAAAAACCCTCTCTGAGAGTAGTATGCAAATGGGATTTTACATCCCTTATAGTCAGCAACTCTAAATGCTGTATGGCTGCCCCACTCATTAAAGCAAAGGCATTGTGCTGCATACACACCCTGCCCTCTGTCCCTGTTGCTTCACTCCTCAGTAAAATTCACTCTCTGGAAGAACTGAGCAGTCAATATAGTTCACTGAGCAATGCAGCACTGAGAAACGAGGTCCTTGCAGAGAGTATAGAGTCACGTTGCAGCCTTCTCACTTCTGAAAGCCCAAGTGGTTTCCAAATGCTGTGCCTTTCCTTGTATGCTCTGCTCACAATCTGGAAATTCATAAAAGAGGTTTAGTTCAGGATTGCACAGAAAGGGCAATGAAATACTGCCCTGCTGGCACTCTTCAGCGTTAGGTGCTGCTCTGACTTAATAAATTGTGAGCGACCACAGGCTCCTCTCTGACGGAGAAGTTCCTCAGTGGATTTTTAACAGCTCTTTGATCTGAGACTTCACAGTGCAATGCACAGATTGACTGAAAGGAACGATAATATTACTGAGATTTAAGTGTTGCTTCAGTGGTACGGAATTGTACTGGTTCCCCTTGTCTCCTGTGTCATTTAATTTGATCTTTCTTGGGCTTCTTTCCTGACATTGCTAATCATACAGCAGGTTTTTGCAAAGGCCAGTGGGGCAGAGGGGGACGCAGGACACAGGATTGTTCTCAACCTTCTGCAAATGCAGTGGCCTACCACAGTATTTTTGTCTTTTGCAGTGGTGCTTTCCTGGAGTTTTCCTCCATTATTCCATCACATCTGTACAAGTACATTTGGAGATGAGAATTCTGAAAAAAAATAAATGTATGAGCACAGACCTTGCAGGAGTTGAGTTTGTCATTATTCTCTTTAATAGCATTGATTTCCTTTTCATTTTCACCACTGAAGAGAAAGGAAGAACTGTAAATAAGAGAATAATGCTACTGTCACACTGACATACTGTAATGAAAAGCACAGCACGCCTTGAATGAAAAACACGGGAAAGCAGTTCTGCAAAACTACCATTTCCAGGGTCATAGGTGATGTATTTATGGAGTTTTATTTTTTTCTGGCTTATTGGGCGTTGGACCAGATGATCTTTCAAGGTCCCCTCCAACACCCAATATTCTGTGATTCTGTGATTGTGTAATGGAGTCATTGTAATGCAGAACCAGAAAGTGCTCAATGGGTCACATAGGAGAGCTCTCAGTGAGACATTTAAATTCCTCCTCTGAGGATGGAGGAGCTTGGCATCCTCCTACACCTCCCCTGGAGTCTGGGGACCAAGGCTGCAGAGGCAGAAAGTCCAGTTTATCACAGTGCAGGATGAGATGCACTTACCCAGAGTGTTCTTTCTGTCCCTACAGCAGCCCTGGACCCTCATGGTAAGACAAGCTGAGGAAGACTTTGGCCCAGAACTGACCATGGCTGCACCAGATCAAGTCACCTTATTACCCTCATGAATGAGTTCTTGAGCAAGCTGAAGGCAGACACCAGGTTAAAAACTTCTCATCTACCCTATCCGTCCTTGTACCAACACACGGTCCCTTGTGTCCAGACTCCCACATATCCAGTTTACTTACATGAACTTAACCCAAGACATTCCATAACTGTGCATGCTGTATTTACCCTAGAGAGAAACCTTTTCTAAACTCAATATTGTCTTGATGTAAATTAGACTAATTTATTCTAGTCTCTCAGCAGAAATAAACCATAGCACAAACTACTATCTCCAGAGAGATTCTTTTTCAAGATAAAGCCTGACCCAAAACAATTTGAGACTTATGCTTCAAACAGGACTGTCACAAAGATAGTCCAACAAGAAGGTGAAGATAGACAGTTTTGCCAGTTCTTAATGACAAAGATGCTTGGAAACACCTCTTTTTAGGGTGATGCTGAGATACAAGTAAGTAACTTCTTACAATGGTATGTGTTAGGATCAGAGACAATCTGAGAAGATGACTTGGAAAACTTATTTGGATGAAGATATTGTGACAAGAGGAGTAAGTCTGTTTTAATGGAAATATTTCCTAACACAATTGTATTCAGATATTTGAGTTCATCAGTAAGTTAGACCCCAAAAGAATGAAGCTATTTGCAGTTATTCAATCAAACATCATCTAAAACTATCTTTATGAAAAAAGCTTTAAAGCTGCTGGAGAAAGGGGGCTCGAGAAGGAGCAGAGAGGTAACCACCAGGTTAAGCTAATTAACAAGGTTAAAGAAAATCATGAAGGCATTTGTTTGGTTGTTGTAACAGAAGCACAGAGGATATTGCGAATTCTTCTAGACCTCAGCAGAATACCAGTCATTTTGCCCCTCTTCTATCTAGCAATAACATGCTCAACATGCTCACATGTTCTTGATCCTGGTTACAGTTCTTTAATCCTTCTTATAGAGCAGACTTTACTGAAACAGATTACTGTACAGCAAGGTCTTTGCTGTTTCCCTTGCTGTATTTATCTCTCCAGGGACTTGTGTAGGAAACCAATCAGAGAATCAGCTTCTTTCTGTCCATGCAGAAACGTGAAAGGTTATGAGTTCCACTACTCAAGACTGCCTTATAGTCTAGTATTTTAAATAAAGCCATCTGAAATAGAGCTAAACCTCAGAAAATGCCATAAACTTCCTTGAAGTGTGTGTATTCTTCTGCAAGTTAAACTTAGATACAAGTCTGAATTTACAGTTAACTTTAGGGTAGACTTGCAACACAGGGAAGGAGTAAATGCCATAATGTTGTACTGAGACAGACCTCTTTGTGAAAGGAAAAAATACATTTGTGAAATTCTGAAGTACTTGGAAGCAGTGAATCTGAGCATTAGTGCCCAGAGAGGGAATTTATCTTGTACACAGATTCCTTATGGGGTCAAGTCTTTTATACTAGTGACTTAACAGCACAGTTTTCATTCTCATGCTCACATGATTTTTATGATGCTGGCTTCCTGAATACTTTTTTTCCCCATCATGTGTTCACAGGCAGAGTAGAAATAAAGATCAATGTACTTTTATCTTACTTACATGGTACCTTTGTTACAGATTATGTCATTTCAAAGACAGGCAACAACCCTCAGAGCACACCTGTGAAGCAGACCTTCAGCCAGAAGACGAGTTCTGCCAATAGGAAAAGAAATACAAGAAATGTATTTAGATGAAGAATTGTTGTATGTCAGACTTTAAACAACAGACGCAAGGAAAGTCACGGGGAGAAACAACAATGATTTAACTCTACACTAAGAAATGCAAGCTGAGTCTACTCAAAGACCATCTAAAGAGAATCCAAAGACTAATACACCAGGCAACCACTGCCTCTCCAATATCAGTTCTCCTCAGCTTGTACCTGCCAGCATGACTGTAGGTTGTTGGCCATATTTCTACAGAATAAGCTCTGCAAGTAGTTGTGAGGTTTTTTACATATATATATTAGTTACCAAGGAAAGAAAAGGGCAGAAAAGAGAAGAGCACCAGCTGAGCAGCAGGAAAGATGTTCAGGCCAGTGGGGCAAGGAGGAGCTCATGAGAGCTGCAGGGTTAGGAACCTGGTGCACTGGGCCATGTTGAGTGTGCAGAACACGAACAAGAATTTCAAAAGCCTGTTTATCACCCAGAAGTCTGAGGTGAGGCAGGTATTGTCTTAAGCCACAGCAGAAAACTGAGGAGCTGCAGCAGAACAGCCAGGCTGGGAGCAGCAGCCCAGCAAGGTCCAAGGATCTATGAGAAAGTTGTGGAGAAAATTAACTTTAACTCTTCCAGTGCAAGTCTGTATCAGGGATGTGTTTGGACTATTGATAGTGAGTAAAATATCATGCTGGTCCTGATTGCACTGACTTGAAACACTGTCTCCTTCTTCAGGTGAAATGGAATCTGTAGAGCTTCCAGATCCTGTGGGAACATGTTAATGCAGGGAGGTACAGAGGAAACATCAACACTTTTTCTTTCAGTGTAATTCAAACTGATGTACACCACTCTGAGCCTCTCTCCGAAACCTTTTGCATTTTCTAAATGAGCAACTCACACTCACAGTTTGAGTCTTTATTGCCTGATTTGAACACAGGTTTCCTATCTCTAACACTTTTCTTAGGGATTGTCTGGATATCAGGACTGCCATCCTGCAGATGAGGAACACAGTACCTGGAAGGTTGTGCGATATGTTTTAGAAGCAGAAGACAGACTAAAGTCCATCTCTCCCTCATATTAGATTCAATTCAGCAGCACAATATTTGTAGGTAGCTTCGGTGACATAAAATTTCGCTGACATAAAAATGTAACCGAATATTGTTAGCTTGTGTGTGCTTGCCAAAATCCGTCTCACATTCCAGTGTGTGCTCAGAGGTGCCATACAGCTTCTGAACAAGAGGAGTACATCAGCACCACCTCCTGGCAGCTGCTTAACTCCAGAGATTTGTGAAAAGAACAGCAGGAAAGAAAAAAGCATCTCATCTCCATGTGGGGAAAACAGTAAAATTATGCTGTCCATGATAATGATAATATTTCCAATTCTTATAATGGTCTTTTGGTACAAGGATACATCCCTGCTATTTGGGATTACAGTCTAAATAGTAGTCAATGCCTTGAATGAATGCAAGGCAACACAGTAGAGAGCAGGACAGGGCATAAACACACCAAGACACACATCCTTGACACAGGACTAGGGTGAAGTAAGCCTAAAAGCTCTCCCCACATCACATGTTGTCATTCAAAAAACAAAGCACTCCGAAACTTTAGTGCAATGGCCTGAGAGAGGTTTTAGAAACGCATGTAAGTATTCTCTGTGCTAAGAAAGTCTGAGCATATCCATGCTTTGCTCATTCCTCACATCAGTGTTGCCAAGACTGTGGTCTCCTTATAAAAGCCACAAAAGCAATGTCAGCGTTTGCCTGGAGCAGAGAAAAAGCATTCCAAAGACAAGTGCTGGCAGTGTTCTTCAAAAGATATACTCGAACGTGACAGCCTATCAAAGGGCAGCACGTTGGTTATTGGCACTACTTGAAGGACCAAGACAGTTTCCTAGCTCTTTCCTTGCGCACTTGACTGTGCAAAATGATGATGTTGGACAGAAATCACTGAGCATAAATTGCTCCCTAAGTCTCAAAACTTATATGGAAGTAAAAAGGAAAGCAACTCTCAGAAGACCAAATGAAATTAGGCTATATCTATGGCAGTTTTTGAAGCTGTGGGATTACTCCAGCGGAACTGCTGGTTGTCAGGAGGAGGGCCAACTGGCAAACTGAAACTGGTTCATATCCATGGGTAAGATTAAGGTCCTAAATCAGAGAGAAAATAAACCTTAGCATTTTTAACTAAAATAGAAAAAAAAAATGAGAGAAGTCCTGACTTTGATGTCTCATAAAGAAGCTACAAACTTCAGCATTTCATGAAAGCTGAACAGCAAATTCTCAGGATCCACACAGAGGGCTTCTAATTTGAAAATCAGAAAGTTAATTTTCTCACTCTCAAACTTCAGTAAAAAGGTTTTCAAAAACCCTCTTCTATTTCTGGTTTACAGTTACTTTCACTTTCTTGTGACCACATACAATTTCTAATATACATCACCAGGAGAGATGTTTACAGATATTAGGTATTTTCCTGACACAGGTGCAAGGTCTTTATTTCTATAATGACTTAATGTGTTAGTAATTTTCAAAGGTTATTTAAGGATAACTTCTTCTAGGGATGGTTACACAACACATGTACGTGAAAAAAAAAGCCAGACAAGTAGCACAAACTTTGCTTAGGTAAAATAATTTTTTATCTTCCATTAAAGCTTAAATTCTCAAAGCGATAACAAGTCAGTTTCCTGACTGGACATCCAACCTTTATTTCAAGCTTCAGAGTTGTTGATACTGATCCTTAAAATTAAGGAGGAAGGAATGGATCATTCCCAGAGTTGTCCATGGCTCCATCTCAAGTGGATGCCTGTTGTTGGCAGCAGTGAAGACTGTAAGGTAAAAAAACACTTGTCTTTTCCACTCACATCCAACTTTTTCTCCAATTGCTCAATGCTTTCAAAAGCTGGGAATGTAGTTTTGCTTCAAACTGTGCCATGAGGTCTTATGCAAAAATGGAGGATTTGTGGGGCGGAGGTGAGATAACCTTCTTCACTAATATGCCCAAAGCAAACAACCGTCTGAAGACACCAGACACCTCATCATAGCAGATGCAACTTTTCTAAGCGCATGTTTAAACATATGTTAATGTATTAGCATATGTTTGCAGAGAGGGACAGTAAACATTCATGTTCCCAAGCTAGAGGAGAGTTATTCCAGTCTGTTTTAAAAAGCAGATGCAAGTATTAGTATTATCAATCCCATGAAGAAGAATAATTACCACTGTTAAAAGGCCTAGGTGGCTGCAAATTAGTTCAGGGAAAACACTGATGAACAAAAGCACAGCCCCCGAATGCTGTGCTTTCACCACTTTAGTAAATTATAAGTAAACAAATTCTTAATGACAAACAGACAGATATAAACATAACAGTTATTTTCTCTTAAAAGGGGCCTAAAGATCAACTAAGAAGTTTGGCATACTAAATTATGAACACGTTTTGCAACCAAATGAAATAATTCAAGTCAGAAAGTTTTAATTAAAGTGCTTTATAAATTGCATTCATTATGGATGTTTGCAGTGATATATTTCTTTGCTCTCTGGAGCAATCTGTTTTCCTTGGTTTCTTTTTTTTTTCATTTAATAAATTATCCTCATTTACTCAAAATGTTAATGCCAAGCTCTTTATTAATAGGATAAATATGGACTTCAGTAACAACAAATTATGTGGTGTCACTATTAAATGACCTGCCCCTTCCCAGCTTAAGTTCACTGCTCAACACTAAGCCCGACAATGATTTGGCAGCTGCTTTTTTGAGCACAAAACAAGAAATGTTTGAGGCAAAGCTTTCAGGAATTACTCTTTTGGTGCGATCTAGCACAGTCTGAGATTTCCCGTGCCTTATTTTGAAACAGAACTGTGAGAGTTTCCCTTGCCTCATTTTGAAACAGAACTGTGAGAGCTTCCCTTTGCTGCACTGGCCTTTCTCCCATAGTGCTGCAGCAGATTAGAATGCTCAGGCAAGCCAGTGTCAGGGTGGACAGACTGTAGTTCTTATCTGATTTGAACAGCTTGGCATTTAAACAAATTTAAGTCGTGACCCCCCAAATATATTACACAGATTTTGACTGCTATGCCAGATGCCCCATCTTCACAGAGACAGCTCAATAGAAAGGGGTAAAGACTGCTTCCATGGTAGCACAACAAGCTGCAAGGCATATGCAAAGATAGCAGAGCATCTTGCTTTTCTTTTAAAACCTTACTGAATTTTTTTCACAAGAACAAAAATCACAGCATCATATTCAGCAGTCTCAAATGCTCCCAGCTCTGGCATCCAGGCAGCAAGGAGGAGACTGCTACCTGATACAAAAACTAGAGACAACAAGGAAACAATGAAAGGACTAGGTTGGGACAAGTAATAGCTAGAGATCCAGGAGAAGTTGGTAAGACTGAGATTAGCTGAGAAAGAGGACTAACTTCAGAGGACTGAGGAAGACACCATGATAGATGTAAAGAAGGATCTCTAACCACCAAAAACATTTTCTCTTCAAAATGCAGAGCATAACTCCAACTTTCTAAACCTCGTGACTGCCCTGATATGAGCTTTGAGTGATAAAGCACCTTGGAAAGGGCACTTTTCCTTCTCCTTTAGTGCTCGTAAACACTTTCCTGCTTTAGTGCTCATAAACACAGACGATGACAATCTGATACTGTTATCAGTTCCTTTGCTGTCGGTTACAAAGATCTGCGAGATAGAAGGCTCCAGTTCTGTCAATAGACAATTTCTAAGAAGAAAATTTCTGGGGTTTCAGTCTGACTTCTGAAAACCCAAGAATACATAGGCATTTCTTCTGAAAGTCAAGGATTTAAAAGTTAACAAACAGTAGAATTCAGGTTTTACAGACTGCACTGCTTTGTGCAAGTTCACCACAATACAG
>NW_009721404.1:0-3281 GCF_000703405.1 Apaloderma vittatum
TTCTCCCTGCACAGCTTCACTTGTTGTCTATCATACTCATAATTTGCCTGCCCCCGCTTCCATAGACCATAAACTCTCCTTTTGTTTCTAAGTTCCAGCCAAAGCTCTCTGTTCAGCCAGGCTGGTCTCCTCCCCTGTCGGCTTGTCTTCCGTGACTTGAGGATAGGCAGGTCCTTGACTTGAGTATAGTCAGTTCCTGCACCCTTAAAATTAATTCCTTAAAGTATGCCCAGACTTCCTGGGCTCCCTTGCCCTCCAGAACAGCCTCCTAAGGAACTCTCTTAACCATGGACTGGAAGAGACCAAAGTCAGCTCTCTGCAAGTCCAAGGTGGCAATTCTGCTGACTCCTCTCCTTACTTCACCAAAAATGGAGAACTCTAACATTACATGATCACTTTGTCCAAGACAGCCTCCAACAATTACATCCCCCACAAGACCTTCTCTGTGAACAAGCAGCAAGTCCAGGAGTGCACTTCCCCTCGTTGGTTCCCTCACCATCTGTGTCAGGAAGTTATCTCCCACACAGTTCAGGAACCTCTGGGACTGATCCCTCTCTGCTGTATTGTATTTCCAGCAGATGTCTAGGAAGTTAAAATCCCCCATGAGAACAAGGGGTAGAGTTTGTGCAACTTTGCCCAATTGCATATAAAGTATCTTACCTATTTCTTCATCCTGGTTGGGAGGTCTGTTTTATTTTCCTGAAACCTGTATTTACTTGTTTTGCTGAAAAGAATGGGTTGAAACATGGGTTCTGTCCTTGTTTTCTTGGTGTTTATTTCTTTAGTGCCTGTGATTACCATGATATTACTCAAGAAGTTTCCTGTAGATAAGCAAAACAAACTTTCATGAGTGCATTGCTTTTGGAAAGCTTGCGGATGGATTTTAGCCAACAATAATAGTTCCTGCAAATTGTTACATCCTGTTTGTGGCATACAATAAATAAACAACAGTAAAAGAGGAAACCAGTAACAGGATTGTGTACTAGAAGGGTGTAAGACTGAAGTGATCCCTGTAACAGTTTACAAAACATGTAGATAGGCATTTCAGGTGACTGTGCTGGTTGAAAAATTACATGATCTGGAGTTTCAGAGATGATAGTTTGAAGCACTGATGTAGTCAGATAAGATCTGGTGAGTGCACCTGCGGAGAGAGAAGCTGCCACTGATCCCATTATGTGCTATGCTACCTCTGCTACCTCTCTGGAGGCATTTGTTCCTGGAGGAATTAAATGGAGAACACATGTTTGCATAAAATCCAACTGTTGCACTTAGTCCTACTGTTATCCAGAGTTTAAGTAAAGCTAGTGTCCTGGTTCAATCCGATTGCCCAAGCCAAAACCAAAGAACCATGTGGTCTCCTGGCCACCACTCCCCCCACCCCCATCTCCACAGGGATGTGGAGAGAGAAAACTCAACTGAAAGGGCTCAGATTTTGAGATTAAGGACAGGGAGGGTAATAATCTACCACTTAAGGTGACAGGTTAAAAAAAAAAAAAAGAGACCTGGAGAGAAAATGTAGATTTAATTTACCACCACCACTCAGAGTAGGATAGTGAGAGGAACACATAAATAAATACAACCCAATCTTATATACACTCCCACTGCTCTCATCTTTCTGGCTACCTCCTTCCCCCTATTGGTGCAATGGGGGGCAGGAGGTTGGGGGTGCAGTCCATTTGGCCATTACCCATTGTGCATGGCAGCTCCTCCCTGAGAAACAGGGCTCCTCGCAGTCTCTCCTTCATGCCATGTGGTGTCCACCTCACAAGAGGCAATCCTCTTCCTCCTCAGGAGTGCCTCAGGGCCACAGACCACTTCAGGCATGTCCCCACTGATGCTCAGTCTCCCCTCTCGCATGGGACTCTGCACGTACCAACACATCCTGGACGTTCTTGCTGCCGTCAGTCCCTCAGCTGGCAGGCAGTCACCTTCCGGCCATCTCAGCCACCACGGGCTCCAGGGAAAGGTTCTGCTCCAACAGCCTTCTCTCTCTCCTCCTCTGGGACTCTTTGCCCTCTCTTTCTTCTCAGGGCAATGTTCCTTTGTTCTCCTCTTACCACCCCCTCCTCCAACAGAAAAACTCCCCCACAGCTCTCTCCCCCTCCTTCCCAAAACCCTGCCAGACTCAAACCCATGACAGCTACTGGGTTTTGTACTTCAGGAAGGTGAAGTTCTGACAGACTTTCCACTCACCCAACCCAGCTGGGTAGTAGCAATTTCTGACGGAAGGGCTGTGAGGGTGGTGTCAACTTTTAATGTTTATCTACAGCTTGAAATTTCTTCCCCTATTCTGATCCGTGCTAGAGAACTAAGCAGGAATTTCCACCACTGATGCCAGAGTATTACCAGGACTATATTAGTTACAGAAGGTCAACGGTCGTGAGTTGGATCAAGAATCTCTTTTGCACAGTACAAGGACTGGTAGCAGACTTTTGTAAAAGTACACAGAGGAGAGATGAATATTAATTTTTTTTTTCCTAATGTACCCTCTGTTACGTCTGTTCTTCTAACACTTTTGGATTGAGTTTATTCATATATGAATGATAAATTCACATGGGCACATTTCCCAGATTTAAAAAAAAAAAGTAAAATTATGAAATCTTTGGAATGAAAATGGTAAATGGACTTTAAAGTTAGACGTATTTTCTGGTTAACACCAAATATCCTGGGCATTTTAGTACTTTTCAGCCCCTTGTGCTTTCTTGTCTCATTTCCTCTCACCTGGCTCACAGTATGCCTCTGCGTGGCAGCATGTGACAGGGCTTGCAGTTCTGAGGACTGGCAACCTGAGAAAAATTTGCCTAGACCTCTGAGCCTTTCATCTGTATTTGCTAAAAGTAGCCTTGTTTGTGTCATAATGCTCATCATGCCAGTCAGTCAAATTGATTCAATTTTTTTCTGATGTCCGTAAGCACCATTTCCTTGTGGTTTATACAAGCAAGGCAAGTGGGTTTGCCTGATATTTGTCACTAAGCTGTAGACTGAGCAGCCTGCCATATAATTGCCATAATTGCTTATTGCAAAGCATCTGTGCATAGTATCCATCCCAGTGTTTGGAGTTAAAGGCCATATAAAAAGATTTATCCAGATGACATGGGAGATGTGGAATCCTGTTGGATAATTGTGATTTCAGGAGCCTTTCAAACTCAGAAATAGAATGGAAGGGGTGTAACACTGCTTTAGATAACCCAAGTCCAGACAAATGCAGAAGATCACTGCAGAAAGTTAGTTTAGTACTTAAAACTGGTAGGCTTGTGTCTTGGTTTAGAAGACAGGGGAAA
>NW_009721405.1:0-5921 GCF_000703405.1 Apaloderma vittatum
TAATCCCACATCCAGGTCATTGATGAATATTGAACAGCAATGGTCCCAGTACTGACCCCTGAGGGACTCCACTAGACACAGGCTGCCAACTGGACTCTGCCCCATTGACTACAACTCTCTGACTTCTTCCCTTCAACCAGTTAGCAACCCACCTCATTATACTTGCAGGAACTAGTTGATGGTTGATCCATTTTCAGTAATTGTTGAAATGGCTGATATTTTATTCACTAGTGCTCCATCTGTTCTGGATCTCTGTGTTTTAAGAAAATGATCTTTTCCACTTCCCATAATGTTTCAGCTTTGTGAGCTAACTATACCTTATCTGAATGAATAAACTTATTATTATTTTAATTGATCTTACCTTGAATTTTCCAAAAGTAAGTGAAGTTCTTAAAGTGTTCTTTGCATGGGAAGCTTTTAGTGCCAGGAATACTTTACTTCTTTGACATACTGCATCTGTTATGCAACATGGTATTAATATTCTTAATTCTGCCTGGTTTTTTTTGTTAAAGAGGAACTGCTTTCTGCCACAGTATAACTAGTTACATTTTTTTTACACTGCTGAAGAAAAATGCTATGTACGTACATTAAATGCGTGTTATACATTCCCAGCCGCACAACAGAGATGATAACTTTTTCTGAGTTTGGCAGTTTGTGTCTGAGACCTGTCTTTTGTTTGAAACTGGAAAAATAATCTAGGAAACAGTTTTCAAAAAATTATATATGTATGTATAAACCACTCAGTTTCCAGCCCTTGCTCACTACTCAGTATATAAGGTTACAGGAAGCAAATAAAATCCCTTCTTCAAACAGACTTTTAAATGCAAATTTTGAATTCTAAATTACCTTATAATTTGGGATTCAGTGTTGTCCCAGCAGGTGGGAAGAGTTTAGGCATTACTGGAATGCTGAAGCTGAAACTTTCCAGACATGCTACTGTCAGGTAGATTAATATTTGACTTGAAACCTTCACAGCGCTCATTTCACTTCCTGCAAACCCTGTAGTATCAGTGATTACGCTGAGATAGCTTAACTTGAGATGTCAGCAGCTGATCCGTTGAAGTGAAAGCTTTCTGGAGAGAAAAAAATCAAACCCCTTTTCAAAGCAGCTAATGTATCTTGCCTGGAAAACAGATTTAAGGAAGGAAATTAAATAATTTATCTTGAAAACAGATCTAGATAGCTACCTCAGAGTGAGCATGGAAAACTTAGACATTGTCAGAGATGTAACAAACTCCGGGCTTCCACAGTGTTTACTGCTTCATAAGAGTTTGTTCAGGAAACATATCAGAAACACTAAAATTGTTCAACTCTGACAGAAGATTCAGGCTCTGTTAACTTATAAAGAGGGTAAAAATTGTAGCCTGCATGGGCCCTCTTTCTTCTTCTATGGAGCAGAAGAAATACACTATATTGAGATATTGTTGTTTGGGGTTTTTTCTGTATCTTATGTGCTTATCACATTCTCAAGCGGTGTCCTTATTTCATAAGACCAAAAAACATTATATATGGATATGCCTTAGACTTCATTTTACATAATAAATTATCTAATTCTGTGAAAGATGTCACATTAAGAAACTCCTGTATTATAATTTTACTTGTTAAAAACAATTCTGTGCAGCCTTCTTGGACTGAGGATGTTGCATCTTTACGTTGTACAGTCACAGTGGGCTAACAGTGAATGTAGGAACTAAATTAATGCAGTTATAGTCTAACCTCTTCCTGCAGAATGCTACTATCATTTATTAGAGATGATGGAATAGTCTGTTTTTCCAGTAAGATGTATTTCATGCTGTCTTTCGAAAATGAAAGCTAAACTCTACTTTAACGAAGGTATTACATTGAAGGAAGTTCAGCTTGCCAGCAAAGTGGCCATTCTGGATTAAATTTTCCTTCTGCCACTTTTTAATTAGGATATTCAATTAAACAGAACTGAAAGCGACAATGCAGAATAGGACATGCTGATAACTGAAAGGTAGTCCAAAATATGCTTTTGGTATCCTGCATTAAGTACTCAGTTTCAATGCTTCAGCACTTTCTTCACAGAAAAGTTATATTCTTCTGGCTTTATAGCCATTTTACAAGGATGGCCATGTATTTGCTATATATACATCAATATCCGTGAGACCCAGGAGCTACATTTGCCAGAAGTAGTCAACTGAACAGCTCTAGGGCCTATTTTCTGGGCTGAGGCCAGCTGGTCATCTCCATGCTGTTGAACTCTCCTTGCACCGGGTAGTTTCATTCAAAACGCTCATCAGGAGTGATCCTTATCATGTGGTAACCCCAAACTGCCTGGGAATCTTTTGGAAGAATTCCAGCCAAAACTACGTGAGGGACTGTTCTAGCAATAAAGAAAATATAGATGACTGAATCCAATAATTACTGGAAATAAAAAAAAAATAATAATTTTTTTAAAGGAACAGAATTGCCTTTATGCAAAAACATGATCCTTCGTTTCTTTTGATAGAAGTCCAAAAGTCCAAAAGTTGAATGACTATGAATAAAACTGGTCAACTGCATGGGCAAAGTCAACAGCTGTCAACTGCTGGAACACATCTAACTCCTAAAACCTGTCAGATGAGAAGATAGGGGTCTAGTCATCATAGAATCATAAAATCATAGAATCATAGAATCATAGAATACGTTGGGTTGGAAGGGTCATCTAGTCCAAACTCCCTGCAGTGAGCAGGGACATCTTTAACTAGATCAGGTTTCTCAGAGCCTCATCCAGCCTGTCCTTGAATGTCTCCACCACCTCTCCGGGCAACCTGTTCCAGTACTTCACCACCCACATAGTAAAGAACTTCTTCCTAATATCTAATCTAAATCTACCCTGCTCTAGTTTGAAACCATTGCCACTCATCCTGTCACTACACAGTCTTGTAAAGAATGAACTGAATAGAGCGTGAGGTCATGGAGAACTTGGGAGCTTGCAGCATCCCCTCCCAGACAAGCCTGATTTGCTGTTTGTCCTAGCATTCAACCGCCATGGCAGGGCCATTTCAGATGAGCCATCACCTTCTTCTCTCTCCCCCACGTCACTCTTATCTAGAGCTCTGCCTGCCTCCACTTTTGCTTAAAATGAGTGCCATCACTTTTATTCAAAATAAATAAAAGGATTCAGGCCCACATATTTTCCGTCATTGACTGGCAGAAAACTAAATATTCTCTGGTGGGATTAATTCAGAAATGTGTGACAAAGGAGGTATGACTATCTAGTATGGGATTTATGAAAGAGAAATACGGAGTAACAGTATCCAAAAAGTGATAAATCTCATTATTTTGGACCCAGAGAGTACTGTATAAGATAGAAGAAAAATGCCATAGTAAATATTCCTGATTTAGCAAGGGAACAAACAGAACTTCAGCAACTGGCTTTTTCTTTATCATCCATGATATAATTCGTAATTTTTTTTAACATTGGGTGCCAAAATATAAATAAAACACCCACTTAGAAATAAAAGACAGTCTTCCATAGCCATATTAAAAATAACCTGTGTGTAATCTGTCTGTCTTCTGGAAATACTCAGCTCATTTTGACTTTCTTTACGTTACAGTTCTTTCTTTCCCCACTGAATTAGTAATGAAGAGAAAAATACTAAATTTTCTCGTGCAATTGATCTATAAAGATCTATTGAGATGAGAGCTGTTTTCTACAAAAATCATGGGAAGAATTCCAGTTCTGTGCTGTCGGATTTTTTAAAATGATAAAAAGAATAAATCATTGTACTACATACAGAAACGAATAACTACACACTGATCTTCTGGCAAAATCCAGAAGAAAATTTTGATGATATCAAATATTTTTTATTTTTACCTCAGTGAAAGAAACAACTTGTATTGCCTGTAACATGTACAGAGTAGGAAATGATATATCTGAAAATCAGGAAATGAATTTGGATGAAATTTGAGGGCTTAAATTTTGGATACTGGGATTCGACAGTATGAGAACTTGTAAGTGTCCTTTTGTCATCAGCTTGGCCTAGAAAGCCAGGACTGAATGTGCACTGTGGCACAAGCTGCATCAGAAAGCTCACGCGCATAAGCAATAGGAAGGAAAGAAAATAACCATTTGCAAAGAATGACAAATCTCACAAGTGGTAAGACTGTAATCTGTATTCAATTTTATGCATGATTCAGCTAAGTGACTTAGTGTGATGAGTATTACAGGTTAGAACCATCTGCTTGCATCAGCCTGTCTAATAAATGAAAGGATGTAAAGGGCTGAAGACCAAAATAAAATAATTTTTATTCTTTGTGTGAGTAACTATTTTTGAGAAGAGTCCTTAATTAACCATGCACATGCATTTTACTGCCTCTCCTTTTATGCAATATAAGATTATGTATTTGTTCTTCTCTCTCCCTCTTATTTTACCCACACAAACATGCTTACAGTGAATGCCAAGGCCCATGAAAGTTGTCCGGGCAATTGCAAAGGCTTTTTGAGATTAAATTACTTTAGTCATAGAACAATGAGATTTTGCTTAAGAATCCCTTTTACATTGACTTTTTAATTTTCTTTTATTAATTGAATGCTGGCACAGGCCAATGTGGTGATCTCTGTGTGTGAAATTGCTCAAATGAAGCAGTGCGAAGAAGGAAAATAGTGACTAAGGAAGAAACAAAGTTCATAACTAGGAACCAGCACTTTGATGAACAGCTTTGAGAACTGAGTAGAACTCGCATTGGAAAATGGTTGCAGTTATAAATGGAGAAAAAGGTTTTTTGAACCAAATTGTAAAGGAATAGAAGTCATTAATAAGATACTCATGCAGTCCATATGAAGAGTTTTGCCTAATCCAAGACTGACCCTAAACAGAAATCCCAATGAAAATTCGTAATCCTCAAGACAGGAATTTCTGGAAAGAAGTCTTTCCAAGCAAAATGGACATTTAGTATTATGTCATCGGAAGTGTCCGGTCCTAGCAGCAGTATATCAAGCCTCAGGCACATTGTCCTGATGTGGAGAAGCAATGGACCTCTATTCACAAACTCTTCACTCCCTCTGCCTCCTCCTGCTATTACAGAGACGTGGTGGGACAACTCACATGACTGAAATGTGGGCCTTGATGGCTCTGTCCTTTTTAGGAAAGACAGGCCGACAAGAAAAGGTGGTGGAGTTGCTCTTTATGTGAGAGAGCAACTAGAATATATTGAGGTCTATCCAGGGGCAGATGAGGAGCAAGTTGAGTGTTTGTGGGTAAGAATTAAGGTGCAGGCTAGCACAGGTGATACTGTGGTGAGGGTCTATTACAGACCACCTCATCAGGATGAGGAAGATGATGAGGCCTTTAACAGGCAGCTGTCAGTGGCCTCTGGATCACAGGCCCTGGTTCTCATGGGGGATTTCAACTACCCAGATATTTGCTGGAAGGCCCACACAGCCAGCCGTCTGCAGTCCAGGAGGATCCTCCAGTGCACTGAAGATAATTTTTTGATGCAAATGGTGAATGAGTGACCAGGAGAGGAGCACTGCTGGACCTTGTGCTCACCAGCAAGGAAGGTCTGGTTGAATCAGTGAAGGTTGAGGGCAGCCTTGGCTGCAGCGACCATGAGGTGATGGAGTTCAGGATCTTGTGCGTTAGAAACAAAATACCTAGCAGGATCGCGGCACTGAACTTCAGAAGGGCTGACTTTGGTCGTTTCAAGCAGTTCCTAGAAGAAACCCCATGGGACAGGGAACTGGAAGGTAAAGGGGCCCAAGAGAGTTGGTCAGTATTCAAGGACCACTTCTTCCAGGCTCAGGATCAGTGCATCCTAACAGGCAGGAAATCAAGAAAGAGATCCAAGAGACCTGTGTGGTTGACCAGGGATCTGCTGGGCAGACTCAGGTGGAAGGGGAGGGTATATAAATTGTGGAAGGAAAGGCTGGCCACTTGAGTGGAGTATAGGACTGCTGTCAGAGAATGTAGGGAGGC
>NW_009721406.1:0-26383 GCF_000703405.1 Apaloderma vittatum
AGAACAAACAGCACCTTCCTCTCACACAGCTCTGGGGCAGCCCCCTCCCCTGCAAGATATCAGCAACAGACTTTTGCTTCTGTCTGCATATTTAACATATTTAAATGGCACTGTTTGTATTTTATCTATTTATATATGTTTGCATCTTTAGATATCTAAATGCCCCATCTTTGTATTTTATGTATTTATGTGTGGTCTGGGTGTTTACATATTTATATACCTATATTTATATTTAAAAATGTGTTTATATTTATATACTTGTACATTACGTATTTATATTTACATATTTAAATATAAATATTTAAAGGAACTCACACTGTAACGAGAACACATTGGAAAGAACAACAATTATTTTTTGTAATTGACTGTGTCTTGACATTTGTCGCTCAAGAACTAAACCACTAATAACTTCATATTCATTTTCATAATAAAAATATTATTTTCCCTAAGCTCTAAAACATCTTTCCTGCGCATCCTCTATACATAACTAGAAGTGACAGTAATGGGAAGTATACGAGCCCTTTTTAAAGAACAGAATGAAACTTTTAGCTGCAGAAAACCTTTAGGTTTATTTGGCGGCTTTTAGCCCCTGGTGATACCTGAAGATAACAGCTCTCACGTCAAAAAGGAGATCTATATCGGACAAAATTCAAGTTGGCTGCCGCACGAGGCAGTAACATTTTCTATTAAAGGTCAAACTTCAGCTGGTATAAGCCAGGTCAGGGCTTTGACTTGGACAGAGTTCCTCGGGTCCATGGCGCTGGGGGGATTTGGCTGCTCCCGCCGAGGTCCACCAGCCCGTCCCCACGTCGGTTCGACAAAATATTTTGGGGTATATCAGTCACCTTCGGGACAAAACCCACGGTGCAGAGCTGTAGCACAGAATCACAGAATTGTTGGGGCTGGAAGAGACCTCTGAGATCACCAAGTCCAGCACCGTAATGTACTGAGAAAAATATTCTGGAGAACTAGCGTAGCTTTCTCCTAACTCCAAGCTACTCTCTTCTTATTTGCATGCAGAAAGATTGGGAAAACGATGGCAACATAACCTAACTGCCTTTTAAAATGCGACAAGCAGACACAAGTATCTGAGTGTGAGAAATACGAGGCCAATTCAATACGCAATTTGCTTGTCACCTCCTTAAAATTGCATTAAAAACGTGCGTCGGGATTGACAGCCACCAGCAGAGATTTGATCTTGGAAATGCTGCAGCATGTCCTCAGCTTTCCTTTTCCGAGCAGCATCATCAGGGCTCACGGTCTCTCTTTCCGAGCTACTTAAGTCGAGCTTTTACAGGAGTGAGATGGATGGTGTGGTCAATCCAACCCGGCTGAACAGAAAATTGCCCCTCTCCCTCAAAACGGAGAGAGATTTTTCAGCACGCCCTGGTGTACTCCAAATTTCTAAAGGAAACTACCGAGTATTATATCAGCCCTGCACAGTCCATTTTTACGCACTGATGCAAAATACCAACTGAACATTAGGCGCTGCCTGGGGCTACGCGTGTCTGCATCACTGCTTCTGCTCAGCCTCACTCAGTCCCTCCTCCCGTACGAACAATGGCAAGTTCCTCCTGTACATGCTCGTCATCGGTTTCTCCCTCCTCCTTCCAACCGCAGCGACAGATCACAACATTGAAAAACCCCAAATATTTCTTTCTTTTTCTACAATTTCTCCAATATTTTCCTAGTAGTAGTAGTAATAATAATAATAATAATAATAAACACAATAACCTGTTCTGTTTTTTTAAAAAAAATTCCAACAGTCAGTCTAAAAAAGGATCGAGCTCGATGTTAAATATTAACGATTCATTTTGTTTCCATTATAGGACACCTAAGAGGCAGCAGTTCAAGACTGTTTAAGAGCCCTCCATAACTTTACAAACATGCTCAGACTGCGGATGTGCACATGTATCTGTCACAAGCGATTTTGCTCAGTTGACTGCCATTCTCCTTACGTATATCACAAAAGGCACACACCAGAATTTTTGGGTCAGATCCAAAACAAAGCAGAATTACTTTAACTCTCCCAGGCGCACACGGTTTGTAATGTTATTTAACAGTCAGGACTGCAATAACTGAACCCTCAGTGGATGGGTAAAGGATGTTCCTGGTACCGAAAGAGGACAGGGCATGAAACAGAGAAGGCAAAAGACCCAACTCACGAGCCTTGGTCAACTTTTTTCTTTCCTTTCTGGCACAGAGGTGTGTGAAATTGCCTTTTCGTTTGCTGTTTTCATAGCAACTTTTAAATCACCGCCCCATGAATAAGGTGAGTGACTTTATTAATGGAATTCCAAAAATGGCAGACTTTCCAAATATTGGAAAAAAAAAAAATCACTAAGGCAACAGCATAAAAGACAGTAATTGGATTTCAGAAGCACTGGGAAATTAGAATTTGGTCTTTTAGATGGAAGATGTCACACGAATATGGCAATTTTTTTTTTTTTTTGCTTTTGCACCCCTTTACAGTTGGGCCTTCTCTCAGAAGACACCCGAGAGTGATTTAATCTCTTACCATTTCATCCTCGCACCTCAGTGATACCACAAAATTAGCATCTGAATATCCTAGATTTATTTGATACATTGCAATCCCACCTCAAACTTAGTTTACATCATCAACTTGATTAATTTTTGTTTAAGCATGGCCGAACAGCAAAACTTTAAGGATAAAAAGATTGAAATAAGCCAGACAAAATATATCTTGCATTTAACTTCTCATCTCTAGCTCCTCGAAATCATGACGACCCACAGGTGGCAGCTCTGGAATTCAGAGCGACGTCTCCAAAGCAGCCCCTACCCCACTGCCTTTTGTCACCTGAGGTGGTTCATTCTGCCACAAAACCCAAGCCTGTTGGGAAATATTCCCCATTTTGGAGAGGTCTCACTTATCCAGCCCGTGTCGTGGTGACACCCGCGGCCTCGGGCGAAGCGAGAGCGGAATCCCAGCACCGCGCATCTCTCCGTCCCGAGGCTGTGGCGGAGAGGCAAGGCGTCTGAAATTAAATTATTCCCTGCGGACCAACCGAGAGAGCCAGGGCCGTATCGTTTTCTCTCTGAGTTTTCACCACGGATCTGAAGAAAAGCTGAAGAGCTCGCCCCGGTGCCTGAAGAACACCTCAGCACAGCCCAGCACTAGCTGGAAGATATTTTCATAGTCTCTGAACATCAGTGGGGATTTCTTTTCTGTTCTCAAAATAGGTTTTCTTCATTTTGCAAATCTGGCAATGGCTCTGTAGCTAAGAAAGAGAGCCATAAACAGCTGAGAAAATACAAATTTCCCCACACTACAAGGTCGGCGTATACAAGCAGCCCCAAAAGCCACTTTATTATGCAGCAGCTCATATTCAGAAGAATTACATTTTAGTGTATTATTTCCCTGGCAAGCAAATTGCCAACCAAAAATATGAAGAATCCAGAAGTCAAATAAACCGATCGTTTACTGGAGCAGCAGAGATACTGATGCCTCTGCAGGCAGCTCGAGCAGTGGCTTAATGAGAATTTATATGAACCTCCTGGGGATCTTTTTCAGCACAAACGACGAGAACAGCCCAGGCCAATCTTCTCTGCATGTCTCTGCTTTACGTCGGCCCTTCTTTTCTAAAAGCCGTGTCTTTAGAGCTTTTGTCTGTTTATACCTGGAGCCTCTGACTCGTGTTCTAAGGCTATCGATAAGTTGGTCACAGGTATAACGACAATAACCTCTTTTGTGCCATATTGCACATTCTTGGCAGGGAGAATTAGAACAGCCGAGGCAGCTGCTGTACCAAATGATTAACAGAGAAAATGGGATAATCTGCACAGTTACAGGCCTGTCAGCTTGACACTGATCCTGCACAATGTAATGGAATAAGCAATACACAACGTTATTTATAAAGAATTACAGCAGCTTAATAAAATTAATGCCAGTGCATGGGTGTATATTAAAAAAAAAAAAAATGCAGTGTCAAACTAGCCTAACAAATTTCTTCTGATGGGATTACAGGTATGGGATAAAAGTACCCAGCGGTAAAGCATTAATTAAGCAGGCACTGGATTTACTACTGTACAACTTCTGACAGAGAAATCAGAATGTTATAAATCGGTATATCACATTAAAGAGAAAAGTTTTGAAAAGAGGCTTATTTGTAAATGGAGAACCACCACAGAAAGAGCACGGGTTTTAATCCAGATCCCAGTTTGGGGCTTTTGTTACTTCACCTCTTCTTCTCCGGCGACTTAAGAAGAGATGAACTCATTTGTGAGTGCATTAAAACCAGCTGAGCTGAAAACAACTCAAGAGAGGAGGCGACAGCCCTCAGCTGGACGAGAGGCAACAAGCAAGCAGTGCACATCGCAACACGGCCATGCACTGTCCCATCCGTGGGCAAAAATAAACAAACATCAGTATCCAACTGGAGCGGGCAGAGAAGCAGTGGGAGAGCAGTGAGAAAGGACTGGGGGCTGCATGGGGTTGGGTTGATGCAAAGACAGACGAGAGAGTCAAAGGAAGGAATTCCCAGGATCACAGAATTGCACAGAATTGGAAAAGAACTTTGAGATCATTGAGTCCATTAAGCCAACGCTCGTTACTGCATTGCAGTGCAATTCTGGGACAGCAGGTAGCAGTATTTGTTTGGGGCGTTATAATATTCGGAATAAAAATAGGACATAAAAATGAAGAGTTAAAACCATCAGCCTGTTCGAGCAGCCTCTTTTGGGGGAAGAGGCTGCTCTCGTGAACCAGACTGCACAGGGTCTATTAATGAGACCCGCACCTCAAAGCGCCAGCCACAACAGAGACGTCCTTCTGAATCCACAGCTTGGTTCTTGTAGAAGTTAATTTCTTCCTAAGAAAGTTGAGAGAGATTGAACCTCAAATGCAAAATGTTAGCAGAGGAAGAAGCATTCAAAGGGCAGGGACCAAAGGAAAGCCATCCCAGTCCATCAAGTCACACTAGATGCTGGATAAGTCAATTGAAAGCAGAGAAAAATGCTCAGATGTGCTGAACAGGGCTATAGGTTTTTCATTAATTGTGGCTGTACGAGGGATAAGATGCATCCGCTTAGCCCGAGAGGAAAGTGAATAAAAATATTCAAAGAAGCTCCAGCATCACCCCCGGCTGATGATCAGAGTCTGAAGAAAAGCATCCCTTTCAGGGTGCTCTGTCCCCAGAAGGATGAAGATCGCAGTTATTGATGTCCTCTCTTCTATAATTCTTTTTAACTACATGTATTTTCCTCTCACAGGGCCAGAGGAGATGCTGCCATATCTCCAACCTTTTTCTTAATTCATCAGCTAAAATGGGAAGTTTGATTAATTCACACTCCTATGACTAACAAAAGCAACAAGTCAAAAACATATAACTTGTAAGACTTAATAACAAGCTTTCTACTACGATTTAATTTTTCCCACAAGGAAGTTTCCTGCTACCAAAACGGGGAAGTATATTTTTAAAAAACTGCAAAACTGGAAGTAATGTTGTAAATTATCAAAGTTAACAAAGTCTTTCAGGAACAATTATGATTACTTCTAAAGTTGTTTAAATACTTAGACTGACAAATGTTTGAGTTCATAAGATAAGATTTCCAATAGTGAAATACATTAGTCCACAGTTAATATTTCAGATGTGCTTAAATATTATGCTGTTAATTTTGCATCACTCCTCCCCCATTCTCTGGATTGCTGAGTTGTAGTAGAAGGTTCAGATGTCATTTTGGGGTGAAAGGGCTAAGAAGACATAAAATGACTGGCCTTAGGTTTAATCTCACCCTTACAGCATCATCCTCTTAAAAGGACTGGTAAAACTCTCATTCAGCTATTAAGCACAAAGAAAAGTCATATTTAACGTACAATAAACAAAGGTCACTCTGACCAAACTGGAAAGGCTCCAGCTGGCGGAAAGAAGCCAAAATAATTTTATAGGAAAGTGCCTGTTGATGCCAATTTATATTCAGGAAAAAAACAAACACACAACAGAACCAAATCCAAACCCAAGTGCTGAAGGCATATGGGCTCAGATTTCTAAAATACTTAGTCCAATCTTGCAGTCCTCAAACAGATTTGAAATAAGCTCTGACTTCTGCAAAAGCTTAAGATGTGCTTTTGAAAAGCCTGTCTTAATGCGTCTCCACACCGCCAACTCCGACAAGACAGACAGGAGTGCCAGCCCGAGACGAGTCATATAAACAAGCACGTATCAGGACAAAGAATAGTGGAACGCAGTGAATCACTAATCAAGAAATTAATACATTTATAAACACCAACAAGATTTAATTCTCATCTACTAAAACCAATCGGCAAAACTTCAAGGGTTTCCCGCAACTGCCGGGTTTCTCCTGGCTCACAGCGCTCATGTTATTTCTTAAGATCTCTGCACTTCTGAAGAATGACAAATTTTTATTCTCATGGTAAAACGAACCACCTAGTTGAGGGTAAACACTTTAGAGGACTCTTCAAAAAACTTTAGAAGCATTAGTGATGGCGTCACTGATGGTATTAAATTAAAAATCTGTATTTGTCCAAAATGGAAAAAGCCAGATTTGTTTTTTATGGAGATTCCTCTTTAAGCTTTTCAAAAGTTATTATCTACAAGTATCTGAAGAAAAAAGAAAACTGTCTATAAATAAAAATACATACACGTGGGCAATAAAGTATTAATAAAAATGTGTAACTACCCTGAAACAAACAAATTTGGGCTAATGCAGAACAGTGATCACGTCGTGTAAAATACGCAATGACAAGGTGCACCCACAAAGGCTTGCTAACCTCTGGGAGAGAGGATATAAACTGTGATAAAATCCAAAAACTTGCTACTTTGCAGCAAGTTTGGAGAATGCAATTTGACTGGGAATTCACCAGAGACAGGGAATGTACAGCCCGGAGGAGAAACACTGATATCAGTTCTCTGCCATGGGCTCTCACACCTTTTTCTTTACAGAACGCTGCATCAATGAAATGGAAGAAAACAAACACACACACACACACACACACACACACACACACACACACCCCCAAACGTAAAAAACAAACCATTTGGATCCGCAGCACTGGCAGCTTGCAAACCGAGCACTGACCTGCGACAGGTTGGGGATCCCTGGGCTGTCGAGTCTGCCTGCTGCTTCCAGGTTACAAAGCCTTGGGAAACCACTAAAATAATCTGTCGCGGGCTGGCCAACAGTGCAGCGGAATGGTCACAGCCTAACGCTTGCTTTCTTGGCCTAGAGATGCCACATTGACTTAATCATTTTCACAAGTTGCTCATTATCTCATGCGTAAGGTCCTCGCCGCTCCCAGAACCCGACTGGGGCCGACGCGGGTGCCGTCCCCGGTGAAATGAAGCTGCAAATTCGAGCAGCATGAACCTCAGTCCGATCCGAGCTTGTTATTACGCCTGAAGAAGGGTCTGGCTCGAATAACCAGTGAGCAATCTGGCTCGTAATTAGGATGAAAAGGGAAGTCACAAGGAGGAGACAGGTCACCCTGATGCAATGTTGGCCCCTCAAAGACCTCGGAGCGCCGACGGGTGGAATGGAGCAGACACTCGTCCCCCAGGAATGATCTTACAGCCTGAAAGCACCCCAAAGGAGCACAGGGACAGCTATCACAGCCTTTTCCCAGCTCTTATGGGCAGTGTCTAGTTAAAGTATTGCTTTGCAAACGGATGCTTTTAATTTTCCAACTTCTAAGGACGTCATACGTTAAAGCTATGAGATGGAATCAGAGAATTGTCAGGGTTGGAAGGGATGAGATCTACCCGTATGAAATTAAGATCTTTGAACTTTCGCAGGCGTTTTAAGACATTGGTTTGTAAGAGCAGGTTTAGCAAGGATGTCTTTTGCTCTTTAGGTAGGTGAGGCAACATCGCTGTTCCACAGAACTACAAAACTATCATACTTAATTTCATAACGCTGGGTCATGCTCTAAGAATCGAATCAGAGGATACAGTGCTCACAGAAACTCATGTTATTTTTCTTTGGCTAGGAAACATTAATTGCTTTCAATCTTTTTTTCAATGATTTTATTTTAGATTTCTCCTCTCAAAACTCCACAAAACCCACACTCGTTCCATCGACTTTGCGGTTGCAGAATTAGAACCCTGACACTGAGCATCACTAAAGCAAGACCACTGGAAGTACTTCATGAAAGCTGAAGCCCTTACAAATACATTCCAGAGGCTTTCGCTGTTAATCTTTTAGCAAGAGATATACTTTAAATGCTTTTAAAAAAAAATACTGAAAGAAACTAAATTCCGCTTCAGACACACCATGGAAGATACTCACCAAAAACAAGTGCTCCAGGTTACACGTTTAAAAAAAAAAACAGCAAACAAACAAACAAACAAAAAACGCAAACAATTCTAATGCACAACTAGTCTTTGCCAATCATATTCTGCAAGGAGAATGGGAAAAGCCAAACTGACATTTGTGGAATATAAATAAAAAACAGGGGAAAAAAGCCATCCTGCAGCCCACCTCAAATCAATCAATCAATCAATCAATCAATAAATAAGAGTATTATGGATCAGCCACCCTATGGTTCAACTATATGAGCGCCACTTCCGACAAAAATGTTTAACCTTTCCACATAGCCCTTTATAGTTACAGATAATAGCTGAAAACATCTTTATTTTAATGTACCTAAAGATCTCAGTCGGTATCTTTTCCTCTACGAAAATCTAGTTATGCCAAAAAAATCTTGCAAGCCTGCGTGCTTAACAGCAGCCAGCAGTCAAACCAACTTGTCTCCGGAGCTGCACTCGAAATCGAGCTACTCAAGCAGCACCGTGCTACGGGACAATGCTTGAGGACATTTTACTCGCTACATTTAATTGCCCTGTGACTCTATTTTCATCATTTCTGGTCAGTGCTGGCAAATAACATCCCTCTAGTGCATAAAATGATTCCTGTTGCTATTTAAAGACCTCAAACAAAAAAATATAATAAAATCAAGAACCCCCCCAAAAAAACAACCAAAACCAATGACAAAGCTTTTAGAGCTGTTCTGTACCAGTAAGCACTCACAAAACAAGCTCGTCTGCGCAAACCTAAAGCAAAGACGTAACACGAACAGTGCAGAAGGTCTGTGCAGCACCAGGGGTGCAGACCCTCCCCACATGAAGGGATGCTGCCCCCAAGCCCCATCCCCACAGCAGAGCTGGCCTGAAGCTTCAGTCATCAGCCCCTGGCTCCTTTGTCCCTCCAGAACAAGTGCACTCAGGGTTTTGGGTTTTTTTTTTACCTTCCTTTTACCAAGGATCAGTACTACCCAGCTGATCTCTGGTTAAGAAAACGCAGCCTTCTCATTCGCCACACACAACCTCCAAACCAGACTGGATTTTCCCCTAATGGGCACTTGATTTAATCACACTGAGCTGTTCTAATGGGCATTTCCAAACACAATTTTGCAGCAAAGAACAAAATATTATCAGGGCACGGCACTGCGCAGAACAGTTTTCGAAACAGCGGAAGGCACCTCAGAATGATGTCTTCCCAGTATTTTTATACTTTCCTTGCACTCTGCTCTATTTCAAGTACAAATACCACTTGTTAAAAAAGCTGCATTTAGCTCCGTGCAGAAGAAAACCTCTGAAAAAGCTGTGCTAAATACGTAAGTTCTGGCAGCCTGATTCATATCTCATGCAAGTTAATGTAAGTTTTAATGATCTCAGGGAACCTTTGGATCAGGATTCAGTTCGCGTTCATGATTCTGAAAGCATGAAGTGACTCATAATTTCCTATCTTGTCCTGAATCGATTTAGAAAAAGAATTAAGCTCTTTGGGAGTTCTTTTACAACCTTCAAGAACCAAGACATCATATGCACTTGCAAAAACACAACAGAAAGCCCAGAAAAACAGCAATAACAAAATGGAAGACATTATTTCTCTTGGATTACCATACCACATATGGCTAATAAAAACTCGACAGTGATGAGCAAGTCACCTACGTGTTCTTCATACAGCACATCTCAGTGCCTAAAATCTTGATCCTCAAAGCTTTACGATGGTTTGGGGCTCTGTATTTGTTCCTTTGCCTGTACGTTACAGGCACCAGCTCAGATGAAATGATACAGGACCACTGTCTGTCCCAAATTGCCGGGTCCTCCGTGTGCCTGAACGCCTGTGAGATTCGCGTTCCGCTCTCCCAGCCACACATGAGACATCGAGTTTGCTCAAGTTAATAAAGGACAGGCATTAGATATCTTAACCCAAGGATTTAGAATCATAGAATCATTAAATTGTCAGGGTTGGAAGGGGCCTCAAAGATCATCCAGTTCCAAGCCCCTGCCCTGGGCAGGGACATCCCCCACTAGATCAGGCTGCCCAGAGCCCCATCCAGCCTGGCCTTAAAAACTTCCAGGGATGGGGCTGCCACCCCCTCTCTGGGCAACCTGTGCCAGGGTCTCACCACCCTCATGGGCAAGAACTTCTTCCTCACGTCCCATCTGAACCGACCCATCTCCAGCTTCAATCCATTCCCACTAGTCCTGTCACTGCCTGACATCCTAACAAGCCCCTCCTCAGCTTTCCTGTAGCCCCCTTGAGATCCTGGAAGCCACAATAAGGTCTCCTCGGAGCCTCCCACCAGACCAGGTTGCTCCAAGCCCCGTCCGATCTGGCCAAGCTTATGATGGCACAAAGCTTAGAAACCCATTGTTGACAACAACACAAAGTCTGAAGCTTGGGCAACTGGCAGTACATTCCTCTTCTGTTGTGCCGTTTGTGTACCCATTACTACCAAAAGACAATTCGTCTCAAATTCTGTTTTCTTGTAGGCTTTTCTGGCTTCCATACTAAATACTCCGTTGATGTCCCTGCTTACTGCAGGGGAACTGGACCAGGTGACCTTTGAGGGTCCCTTTAAACCCAATGCACTCTATGGTTCTCTGAAAAGAAAATTCTGTTATTCTGCTGAAAAACTAGTGTCACCAACAGAGGCCAGATGATAAACTAAGGAAATTACTTTCCAGAATCTTTAACATCACGATGAGAGCTTACATGACTAGATGAAGTTCATAGAAGGCCCTATTTCACTTCCTTCAAAATAATTTTAAAAATGGACAAAATTACCTCACTTCACATACTACGAGCAGAAACTTCTGTTGAGAAAATTCAAATTTTTATCCAAAATCTTCTGCTCGGTGCCTATATTAAACCTTTAATCTGATCAAATAGAAAATTGTTTGATCTCACCATTTTCTAAATGAAAATAAATGCACATTAACTTACTCCAAACTCAGTGAAATTCCACAGACCCAACCAGTGATAAGGCAGCACCTTGAGTTCCATTTGAGGGAGTCGATGGGCACTGAAGAACTTCACGAGGCAATGGTCAAGGGTTTGACTCTGTGGTTGCAGCTGTACGCATGTGGGGTATAGGGAAAAGGGAACAAAAGATAAATTTCCTTATGCTAATTGCATTTTTAAATAAAACCTGAGCTTTAAAGCATTACAGAGATGGAGATCAACAAGGCTGAAGAAGGGAACCTGGTGGTGCCAGGAGGTCCTTGGTTTGGCTAAAGAACAAGACCCAACAGAGACTAACAGTGTGAACACCATCCTGCAAATAGATAAGCTGCTTCAAAATAGAATCCTGAAGGCCACAATGCCCACAGTGGAATTTTTTGCCTTAATATCCCTATATGACCGTAGTCACCCGCTCTCCACTCAAATCATGCCGAATGTCACCCTGGGGTGGGGGAGATAGGATAGAAGGAGCATGGAGGGAGCGTGTCGATGCGGGGAGAGAACAAACCCAGCAGAGGCAGCCAAGGGGCTGTGCTCCTCCTTCACCCCAGACAGGGACGCCTTCTGGGTTAGAACTGTGCCTTCACCTTTTCAGTGAGAAATACCGGGCATAGTATTTTGCTAGCATTACTATCATATATTAGCGCTATTGCAAAGAGTGAACTTATCAACGGCAACTCCAAATCTTGTACCTGTTGCTCTAATAAATCACCTATTCTTTGTTATCTTGCAGATCGTCTCAGTGCAAGTCCTTATGGGGGCTCAGAAACAGGCAGGCGCTCAGCTTGGGCACGTGCCTCTCACAGCCACAGAGCTTTGCACACAACACAGGCCACACAACACCCAGACCTGCAGATGTTGGTTTATTCCAAGAGTCCAACCGCTGGCTGATCCCAGGACTTTGGCCACAGGTTCTGCTCCTAAGACCTGAATCCTCAACAGCTTCACATACGCGAAGGCAGGGAGTGCAGCTCTGCCTTCTGCGCCGCATTGAGTGAGTGGCTCCTGGTTTACGTGACTGACAAGGAAGGCAGCGCGGGCTCCTCACTCGGTGCAGCTCGTGGGGTTTGTCCTCACTATAGGTTCCCACACAACCCTTTCATCCTCAGTTATGCAGCTGCAGTCAGAGAAGTAGTTGGATTTACATTAGTGAACAGGAAACGTGAAGAAGAGACACGGCAGTTCCTAGATGCAATGTATCCAGCAACGTTCAGTACAAAAAAATAGAGAAATAAGATATATTCAACAATACACCCCTAGAATACAAGGCATTTAGAAGACATTTCAGCAGCTTAGCTGAGCCCTCAATATAATTCCATCGATATTGTGTAGCACAAACCATGGCTGAAGTCATTTTCTATCCACTGCATTTCATTAAATATACTTTGTTACGGGACTCTTAGAGCGATTACAAATAAATCTGGTTTTGCTCATCTTGCTGACAAATATATCACCACCAGATAAGACACTAACACGTCATAAAATAAAAAATTTTGCTCCAGGAAATCACTTACAAAATCATTGCTGATATTGCAAAAGACCTGGATTTCTTTCTTGGCATGCTTTTCTCAAAGGGTTGGTGTTTATAAATTATTTTACCGTGTAAGCACCAAGGTTACTGTCTCATTCTGTCCCTGCTTGGCTGCCGTTAGCGTGTGTAGGAGAAGCTGTGAGGATGCAGCACAGCACCCTTCAGCTCTATTTTCTTCCCTGAGAAGAACGCGACACAGATACCGACACAGGATATTTTTGCAGGGCGGGTGTTAAACCAGCCAAAAAGACTCCTCGAACATCGCCGGGCCAGAGTAGGCGCACAGCAGGGCAAAACCAGGGCTGGTTTTTGACTATAATATGTGAGCTGACTCCTTTGTCTCACAATGTACTTGCGGGAGTCTCGGGGAGCTCCTGCCCCACTCCTGCGGTGCCCCCATGGATTTTCTGAACCAGCATTTCTCAGGGTGGGGGGGTCTTAAGCCCCAGCACCTCCTGGCAGCTCACTCCTCCCCACACACTCATAAAGTCCTGGCATAGAATCATAGAATCATAAAGGTTGGAAAGGACCTTCAAGATCATCAAGTCCAACCTGCAGCCCTACACCACCCTGACACTAAACTATCTCCTGAAGTGCCCCATGCAGCTGTTTTTTAAACACCTCCAGGGATAGTGACTCCACCACCTCCCTTGGCAACCCATTCCAATGCTTCACCACCATTTCGGTGAAGAAGTCTTTCCTAATATCCAACAGAGTGTATGTAAAATAAAGAGTAAAAATAACAAACACAAGCCAGCAGTGTGCCCAAGCGGCCAAAAAGGCCAGCAGCGTCCTGGCCTAGATCAGCAATGGTGTGGCCAGTGGGAGCAGGAAGGGGACTGTCCCCCTGGATTTGGAGCTGCTGAGGCCCCATCTGGGGTCCTGTGCTCAAGTTTGGGCCCCTCACGACAAGAAGGACATCGAGCGGCTGGAGCAGGGCCAGAGAAGGGCAGCAGAGTTGGGGAAGGGTCTGGAGCACAAGTCTGATGAGGAGCAGCTGAGGGCCCTGGGGCTGTTCAGCTGGAGCAGAGGAGGCTGAGGGGAGACCTCATCACTCTCTGCAGCTCCCTGACGGGGAGGGGTCAGGCTGTTCAACCAAGTATCAAGTGATGGGACAAGAGGAAATGGCCTCAGGTTGTGCCAGAGTGGTTTAGATTGGAAAAATTTCTGCCCCTAAAGTGTTGTCCAGCCCTGGCACAGGCTGCCCAGGGCAGGGGTGCAGTCCCTGTCCCTAGAGGGATTTAAAAGCCGGGGAGATGTGGTGCTCAGGAACACGGGTCAGGGGTGGGTGTGCTACTGCTGGGTCAATGGTTGGACTCCATCTTAAAGGCCTTTTCCAACCTAAATGATTCTGTGATTCTACAATGCTAAATGGGCAAGATGGCCTACCCACACAAAACATGCAAGACCATCTAAATGGAGAAAAGAAAAAGCCAAACAGCTCTGGTTCAGCTAGCGAGGCGGAAGGACATGAGGACAGAGAGTTGGACGCGGTAAGATGGCAAGGCAGCAGCGACGGAGAGAAACTCCGGCATGGCCAGCACCCCGGCTGGCACAGGACACATTTGCACACACAAACGTAGCACCTATTTACTACAATTAGTAAATCAAAGCATAATTTGTCCCATCACACTTTGCGGGGGCGGGGGGAAGCAGACCAGAAAAACAGAGAGACAAGATGTGGCAGAACGACCATAAATGACGTTTAGCTGTGGACTGTCTTTTGCTTTCAAGGTAAATTCAGTAACAAAACACTCATGGCCAGAACAATGTCATGACATAACCTGCTAATGACCCCTTTTCACTCACTAATTAATAATACGCATTCACGTTATACCCCCAGTTAAATGGTGTCAGTAGTCACTACTCTGTCTTTTAACACTATTCCAATTTAAAAATCCCAATTGTAATTCCATTAGCTAAATAGTAGCTGCTCCAGCTGAAATGTGGGAAGCTTTTCGAAGACACTCATGGATGGCTTTCTCAACAGGGGTGCAGCCAATTCATCCACGAGCTACCACCTTCACTTGAAATTCCGTCCCCTCCCATAGCACACTGCTATCTAATGAGCCTACTTTCATTTATACCCATGGAGTTTTCTTGGCTTCAATTAAATTATGAGGATAGAAAGGAGCAGAATTTGACCTTCTGGGTACACACAGGCAGAAAGAACATGATATCTCGGAGTCAAATCTCATGCATCTGGTCATAAACTCCTTTCCGAAGATGAGTTAAATTAGCCTGTGTAACAGACATCAGAGCAAAAAGCTTAATGTGTTTTGATGATGAGATGAGCTACACACAATTTATTAGGAAACAAATAATCACAGTAAATTACAGTTCACAGCTGAAAACAAGAGAAAGTGCCTTAATATTACTAGCTTTTCCCACTGTGCAGTTTTCAAGTACTCCTTCTCTTCCTCTCTGGCTCGAGCGGTGAAATGCAAGACCCTCACCAAGCAGCAAACCCACAGCTGCTTTGCCTCCCGAAACCCATGGGCAGGGCAGATCACCTCTCTTTTCTCTGCAGTTCGGCCCAAAAAAGGCCTTCTGCACCAGGGTTTGGTCACCTGGGGTGATAACAGAGTTTGGAGTTGGTCCCTTCTACTATTGTTTGGCAAGACCTTGTCACCTTCCTTGCGCAATGCTCTCCACAGCCAACGCCCACGAGACTTTGGCTGATCTCTGCTCTCGGCTATCAATGGTCATGAAATAAGATCCTTGGTCCTCAGTGGTGGGGAAATAATGCAGAGGGTGCCTTCAGAGTCACGCGAAAAAAAGTCTTCAATTTTTCTCTGTGTTTTCTTGGGCAGAGCTAGTTGAAATGAAATAGCAACAAAGATAGAAAAAAAAAATCACAACTTATTAAAATATCTTACAGCAAATCTGGTTTGCCCATTAACGCTCAAGCAGCAGTTCACAGCTAAGGGCCATGTGACTGAAATGAAATACATGAAGTATTGAAGGCAGTACAGAACTGCAGCATGTGCTTTTAGAAGATAGCAACAGATGCTGCATATGAAAAAATAATACCAACATTCTACCTTTCCGCACGCAAAAACCTGGAGCAGAATGACAAGTCAAGCTTTACGACAGTGCAGAATTAATGCTTCTTTGGCACTTTTGCTGTGTGTCTTCATGCTACCACTCTTCATCACACTAATTTTTCCACAGAACGGCTGTTTCAGCACATGTGGCGATACTTTACACACAGTTGGTCTTATCTTTGTTTTCTTATCTTTGCTCAAAGAACAGTTTTACGCACTGAACACCAGGCAAAGCCTCAGAAACCAGACTGACTCTCCACATGACTTTTTGTGTTCATCAAAAGTTACTACCCTGAGTGGAAAAATTGTGGGCTTTGGTTTCAACAGTCTTGAGAAGAAAATATTAATAAACTGAAAAAATACCAGTTCAGGACCTAAAGCCTGGCAGATGTGCGAGGTTTTTTCATGAGACTGAAGAAGCACGGAGCAGGTCTGGAGAAGTTCCTGTGTGCCTGAAAAGATCTACTTTTTTCAGTGTAGGGGTTTCAGAAATTCTGGGAAAATCTAAAAAATAAATAAAACCACCTCAGAGGTGAACTTTGCCCCTCGGTTTCCACAAAGCTCAGCCCTAAGGCACGAGGTCGGTACCTCTGCACCACCCTGGTCACACTCAGAGATGCCACCACCAGCGGGACCGGTCCTGCTGAGATGGAGGTGGAGCTGCTCGTTAAAAAAGCCTGAAATGGCACCAAAGCTGCTATGAAAACACAACTCGGCGGGGTCATCGGGACATGCAGGAGTTCAGTACCACCTCCTCTTTCTGCAGGCACGACCTGCTGAAGGAAGCCCCACGGTGGCCCACACGCAAGCAGTTTAGAACCACAGAACATTTTGGGATGCTCGTCTTTTCCGCAATAATAGAACAAGAAACACTGATGCCCTTTGGGTCTTGAGGAGAAAACAATTCAGATCCGAGGCTTCTTTATTTGCCATTTGCTTTCACTCTGCTTCAAGAAGTCCTTGGTTCACCCGCTGCCTCCTGCCAAACGCATGTGAACGTCGTGATGCTTCCTGAAGACACACATCACCTGAAATGTGCTCTTCTCACCCCACTTCCAGTTTAACCTGTTGCAGCACAAATTTTGCCACTACACATCCTTCAGAGGAGGTAAAAACGAAGCCCTGGCACCACCACGTGCTGAAGGGTTCACGAAGCCATAGAACTCCTTAAGCGTTTGCATTTTACTCGCTAAAAATTTCCAGGTCCCCTGCTACTGTGAGAATGGAGCCACCTCTTTGAACAGCATGAATTCAAATTTGTATGTATGTATGTATTCACATAAAACTCTGGGTTTATATATATACATACACACACACACAGGCACAAACACATACACATTTATACATGCACACAAATTATACGTTAGAGATGAGGGCCTATACTCTGCTTTGTACTCAATGCTAACGTGCTTCTTCGTGATCCCAAAGAAAGAAGCAGCATCTGTGTAAAGTAGATGGAGAAAGAAAAGAGACAGAAGCTAAGAGGTAGCTTCTGTCAATAATTTAATATTCAGACTTACCAGTTCAGTAGAAAGATAACCATCACTTTTTTTTTCTCATCAGCTATGAACATTCTTCTTAAAAGGGTAGTGCATTTTACATAAGCATTTATTAAGAACAAACTCACTGAATTCTATTAATCTTATATTTCTGTTAATACCTGTTATGTTTTTGCATGCTGTTCACCCCTTGCTGCCAAAGTCGGTGGACTAGAAAAATGCAAAGCATTTCAGAAAGGACACAATTACTTTTGCTTTAAGGTTTCTCAGAACTATTCTAAAGCTCTAAAAAATTGGTCCCCTCATTGAACTAAAAGGAAAGGACATACTAGATATGGAAAACGCTCAAAATAGGATGAAAAGGACAGGCAAAGGTATAGACTTCTCTGTGAAGAGTCACTAAGTAGGTCAGTTTATAAAAGAGATAAGTTGGGGAAATATGATAGATATCTACCAAATCCTGGGTGGCATGGAAAAGATGGAAAAATGAGACAGAAAAAGTGCAAAACCGAGAGCTCCAAACAAACTTGGTATCAGAGAATAATTTCCGATAGCACAGAACTTTAATCCTGCCTCTCAGTTACTTCCTAGGTGACCCTGTAACTTATTATAATGAGCTCAGTGTGACTAGTCAGAATCAAATCTAGCAGAAATAATTAAAATTTATCTAATCTTGGGCTAATCTGACAGCTGACACTGATGAGGTGGGGTTTTTTTCCCCTGCTTTAACCAAATTTACAGATGATATCCCAACTGCAGGAGCCATGTAGGGGAGATCCAAGACCTGAGAAACACCAGTCTCCCACCTCCTTACTCGTGCCCCAACATCGATCTCAGGGGTAAGGCAGTGCTTGAGCGGGGAGAGGGGCTGGTGCAACACTGGGAAGGAGAATGACGAGGACCACGGAAAGGTCCTTCTGCTGAGATGCAATACTGAAAGGTGGGAAAAAAAACCCCAAACCCAACAATAAACCAAACCACCCGTGTATAAGGGAGCAAAGAAACCCAAGGAGTGTGATAAAGTACCATATTCTGAATAAGGGCTGCAGACCTCAAGGTTTCTGAAGACAGCCATGGACCAGAGCCAAAGCCAACGCCAACCAGCGTAATCCCATTTAGCTCCACGCGCTTTGCATTTGCCACCAGTTAAGCAGTCCTTTAAGATACTGCATGAAAGGCACATTTCACAAGCAGGGTCATGACATAACTGCATTGGAAACTCTTTTCTTTGTTGCATTTCACACAAAGATACAGAAAAACCGAGGAGGGAGGCAAGTTATACAACCAGGTCTTCTTTGTTTTTTCCCCATCCCTCCCTATGGATACAGATTGACTTTCTTGATTAATTTTACACAAAGAGCACCAATCCTTGGGCAAGGACTAAACATGGTGTGACACTTTGCATCACACCTATTTATGCTAAATCTGTCCAACACAAAAATAGCAGTGATGATTAAAGAACGCCAGCAGCCCATGCGCTCTGACTGGCAGTTCCAGGATCTTAATTTTTAACTTGCCGATGTTAACATATTGTTGCTATTATTAATGGAAATAATCACTCAGCAGCAGAGTGTTAATGACATCCCATTAAAAAGAGTGCCTTTCCCTTGCAGAACGAAGACAGAGGCACTGGTTAGCCTTGGAAAATGCATGGAAATACTTATTTTAAAGGGGTTTCTGTGCACAGATTTGAAAGCTGATGTGCTAGCAGAGGTAAGCATGTCAGCATTCAGCTTTTAGTGAGGCCTCTGCCACAGATACTTCTGCAGGAACCTTGAAATGCGGCTTTACTGCGGAAAAAAAAAACCTTTGAAAAAATATTGCAGCATCTGCAACCATGGAACAACAACCACAACAACAAAGAAAACCATATTTTATGGTCCTAAGAAAAATTCCTACAAACAGGTGCGTATTAACTGAGGTTTGTTATCAAATTTCATGGAGACCACCCTTCCTCAAAATGGCCCATCAGGCAGAAGCCTCCTGAAAGAATGGTACTAAAAATCATAGAGACTTTCACGGTGTTTCTGATCCAACTTGTTTTGATACTTAAACTCTACCTGAAAAATTAAACCAGTCACCTGGGTAAATAAATAAGCTTTGCTGAGTAATAGAACTTTCAGTAACATTACTAAGCCTTGGAATGTTATTAATATTGATCATAAATAAATTTCCGTGCTGTGACAATTCATCTTCCTGCTCATATATAGGATGACAACATTTTCTCAATTAATTAGACAATCACTGTATCTACAAATCAACAGTAGCATCTCTGCTATGCTCGGGGCCCAGGGGGGATGATGTTCTTCTACACGGGTGACAAAACGCAATTTTTCCCTCGAGCACCTAAGGCAGGTACAACCTGTGCGCCAGACACCAACACGTCCTTCCCAGGGAGCAGGAGATGGGATCTGGGAGATCCTCCAAGTCAAACAAGTCACTGCAGGTGCCTGACGTTGTCCTAGGACTCAGAAGTGTGGGACGTTCTGCAAGATGAGCCTTTCGAAACAATACTTTCTCATCTGTCACAGGACAAAACACAGATGAGAAAAGGAAGAAGGTACCCAAGGACCACAAAGGAAATGCAGAATGTGACCATCAACCCAGAGAGTCCAAGAGGAGCCTGGGTCCCCTGTTCAGGTTGCACCTCCAGCTTCCTCCCAGCACCTGCCTGACCCGCTCCTCTCCCCAAGGAGCCCCATGGATCTCCACTCCTCCATGCCTCCACACCAGGCCATCTCCTTCCCTTCTTGCCACGTGCCCACGCAGGAGGGGACCAACACGTACAGCCCCTCGGAACAAGGGTAGGCATGAAAGCTCAGGAAATGACGTTGCTCACTCATGGATAACAGCGGCCACGCTCCTGCCATTACTCTTCCCTCTCTACCACACACACTACCTGGCTGCCCTTTACATGGGGTGACCACATGGGCCTTGCACCAAGATGTCTGTAGGGCACAGAGCCTCCAAACGGCGACACGCCACCGAGCGACCATGGCAGGGCATCTGCTGGCTCCAGCTGCAGCACAGCCATCCACCCCTCCAGGCTCAACCTCCAGCTTTTCCATGGACATCCAGCATGGATGAAGCCTCACACCTTTTTCTTCTGTCTGTGACCTTGAGCATTACAAACCCTTCATTTTAGGAACCAAAAGGATTTTGATTTCTGAAGGATTTTGCCACTGGGCAGGAAAAATGAGTATACCTCAAGAAGATCCGTTTGAGGGTAATACTGCTCTTCCACCGCCCTAAAGAACTCTTCACACTTTACCTCATATGTTCATGAATTTGTAACCAGTTTCTCACTGACACTCATTCAGAACATCATGAGGTGTTCTGGTAACTCACGAATTTCAGAAACCTCAGCGCACGGCACCGCGAGATACCTCTTGGCATGGGACTGGGAAGCACAGCACGTCACCGTGGGATACGTCGCTGTGACACAACACGTACAAATCTGAGCTTCTTCTAGAGAGCTTGGCTGTAGGAGATGGCAGCTCCGCTGTCGAAATGGCTGAACTTGTGGAGAAGCACGTAAACTCACGGCAAAGATGAAGGAGAGATGCACAACGCCAATATAAAAATAAATACTCGTGCCCTGGCTGCTGTCACGTACTTATTTATTAGTTTGGCATCCATACATTGATTAGATGTTGAAAACCATCAGCCATTTCTAGAACCTATTTCTGAATGGTTTGCAAGACAGAGCAGGTTACGCTGAAGGATATTTTTGCCAGGGGAAAAAAAAAAAAATAAAAAGACAGACCATTTCATATTTGTGGTTCATAATCAATATCCAAGCCCACAAATGACCAGGAAGATAAAACTGTGTTATTACTGCGGGAGAAAGCACTGATGGATTTAGGAAAAAATCCCTCGCCATATAAGGGCTGTGAACATTTTCCCACTTAAGACAACGTGTGGGATCATATTCACAGACACAGAAATATGTTCTGTTCCCTGACACCCACAGTCCTAGAACACCGGGATGAAGTGCTGGCAAGAATAAGAACCATTTGTTAAGTACAAAAAATGTCTCACATAATTAGAGAACTGGTGAAAGCTACCAATTTAGTACTCAGGCTCTAAAATCTAAGAATTTTTACTGTAACGACAGCTAAATCTTCAGTATGCCTAGAGGTGGGACCACCTAACACATCCACTGTACGGTTTGACCAGCACATCAAATACCTGAGGCAAAACTGAATGTAAGGTACGGAGAGATTTCGACACCACTCAAACACCTTCAGCAGGTTTTATGCTAATTATGATGTGAAGTGAAGCTGCCCACCGGGTACCAAGAAGCCCCTTCCCCTCCTCAGCATCACCTGTTTCAACATCAGCTTCCCCAGCATCCAGGCACTGGCCCATAACCATAGAACCATAGAACCATTCAGGTTGGAAAAGACCCCTGGGATCATCAAGTTCAACCACGAATCCTGCTCGACAAAGTTCACCCCTAAACCAACCCCCCAACACCACATCTCAATGACCTTTAAACACTTCCAGGGATGGGGATTCCAATGGCTGCCTGCTCTTGCTGGGAAAAAATTTCTACTACTGCCCAGTCTAACCCTGCCCTGTTGCAGTTTGAAGCCGTTCCCTCTTGTTCTATCACTAATTACCCATGAGATCAGCACCAACCTCTCCACAACGTCCTATCAAGCAGTTGCAGGAGTGATGAGGTCTCCCCTCAGCCTCTTCTTCAAACTAAACCATTCCCACCTTTGACCACCCCCATGTTTGACCACCCTCACCTTTGACCATCCAGTCAGGGAAGGGCTACAGCCCATCTAACTGCCCTTTTGCCAAGAGCAATGAGGACCATAAACATCTTGCAAAGCATCTACCAGCGATGAAGAGCCTGTGGCCAGAAGACTCTTCAGTGGCCAAACACAGAGAACAGCCACAGCAAAGAGAAGATGGGAAAGCAGTGGTGAAAATTGAACATATGGCAGGTGAATGAAGGGGTTTTTAGTATATTTGAGAATAAAGCGACGCAAGAAAAGCAAAAGGTGGGAGTAACTGGTGGGGTTTGACCTGGGAAGAGCTGGGGAGAGAGCTCCTGATCCTGTCAGAGCAGCTGCTGCTGCCACCCCTTGCTCTGTCACCAGGACCTGGCAGCCACCAAAGGCATCGAGCCCTCCCCAACGACAGCTCCTCTCATCTCAGCTCCCACTGGGGGTTGTCCACCTCCCACCACAACCAGGACCCTAGGCCTGCTGCAGATGGAACAATGCAGGAAGGAACGACAGCCATGGGGACGCCTCTCGCATAACTCCTGATGTAGCACAAGCGGGGTGCAAACCCATCACGACAGCAGGCTCCTCTCAGAGCAGCGCCTGCCACATCATCGTCTTTCTTCCACAGCCTTCCCTAAGCCAATCGCAGTAGAAATTTTAAAAGTATAAGAAAAAAACACCAAAAACCAAACACCACAACGAACCAGTATTTTAAAATTGGCGGTTGAGAAAACAAGCTAAAGTCAACCAAAGCTTGACATCCCACTCGGTTCTCCATGCTCCACGAAGCAGAGCGTCAGCTCCGCGACTCGAGGTCAGCACCCACCACCCCCCAACCCCTAGCATGAATGAGCAGAGGGGCAGGCTCTGCTCCACCGCCCGCGGTATCACCCAATGCGAACTTCTCACGTGGATTTGGATAAAAATGCTCGTTACGGATGTATTTCATACCTGGAAGACTGCTCTATTGATTGCTCTATTTATAGTCCGTGTCATACCTCCCAAGCATCAAACTTCAGTGACAAATTAAGCATCAAAGATTTCACAAGCGTGTCTTTACATCTTAAGCACATCCTTGAAGAAAAAAAAAAACCAAACAAAAAAACCCCAAAGAAACCCAGTGAAGGCTGACAATTTCTGTGACATAAAGCCAAGTGTTTGTTCCCGTCATGGGAACTCGCACAGCGAGCGCAGGTCCACGGGAGTCCCACCAGCTGTTTCACACATCCTGATCACTGGATCTGACTGAACGGCGTTGCCATCCCTCACCCCATCGAGACAGATTCCGATTTCTTTCTGCCCGCTGCCTTCTATCATTTAGAAGAGGTTACACGTGCTCTTCGCAGCAGCTCTTGTATTCACTTCCTTTCCCACGCAGAAGAAAAAAAATAAATGCATTTTCCTGCAGTTAGCTTAAACTCCTGTAGCTGTATCTGCGTTCACTCAGGACACAAGTGAACTAAAGAAAGAAGAATGTTCTTCTCTTCTTTCTTATAACAAGAGAGAGCAGCCTTCCCCAGCTTAAGGCTTCCTTCCCTTCTTCATTCACCGTAACTTGACCCACTAACATTTTACTTGCTCCACCTCACCAGAGCACCTCTGGAGATGTACAGATTTTATGCTCCTTTACTCCCCTAATTTTGCACTTAGCGACAATGCTGCCAGCGGCTGCCTCTCCTCTGGGCTCTCAGACCTCTTACATGAAGTTGAGCCAAGCTCTTTCCACACATCCTTCCTCCTGACCATCGCATCTCCCCACCTTCAACTCCTCTAACTTTGAAGCAGGTCACACGAAAATGCTTGTATCTGTCCAGGAAAAACACAGGATTTCTTGGCCATCATTCCCGGGGTGGAGAAAAAAAACCCCAAAAATCTGACAAAAAGCTAACTAACAGTTCTTCTGAAAGACTTGTCCTAGGATTTGATGCAATCTGCTGTGCCGGCAAATTAAAGCCTACAGAAACCACGCTAAAATTAGAGAGAAGAGCTGAGATGAAAACCAAAGACACATGGTGGCTCTTACAAAATCTTTAAATAGGGCTTAATACAACATTTAGGTGCTTGGTCTGTGCTCAGTTTGGATCTACCAAGATCATTAATTTATGTAATAAAGTAGCACTATTTCTGGGATGGTTTTCTACACCACACGGCTTTCAGGCACCGATCCAGCAGATTTTCAAAGAGCCTAGGACTGGTCTAGTGGATTCACCCTTGTTTCAGGGAAGCGTTTTCTCCTGCACCCACTCAGAGCAGCCCCGACTCTCGGGTCACCAGCCCAAGTGGGGCCACCCAGTTGTGGTTGCCCACGGCCAGAGCTTCAGGGCTCGTACGCAGCTCCAGGGAGGGAGCCACCGCTCTCCCAGCAGGTCACAGTAGGGGCTGTGGAGTACGTCATAGGGTACTATCCACCAATTTGGAAACAGTTGACTCCTCATTCCATTCTACAAGGAGTCCCCTCCACAGAGACGGAACTGAATGATCTTTAAGGTCCCTTCCAACTAAATCCCCCTTGGGTGTGTTCCAAAGCCATCCAGATGTGGTGCTCAGCAACGTGGTTTAGAAGTGGTAGAGTTAGAGAACGGTTGGATTTGATGATCTTGAAGCTCTTTTCCAACCACAGCGATTTTATTTCGGAAGCGTTGGCTGCAGCCTGGGGCTGTCCCCTACTCCTCTCCACCAGCCCCAGCCCCTCCCGGGCAGCAGCTCCCAGCATTTGCTGGGGGGGGCTGGCGGCACAGCGGAGGCAGGGGACAACCCAGGGGTGTCTCAGCGTCTCTGGGGGTGCCACCACGCAGCTGCAGCCTGCTCACCCTCAGGAGCATCAGCTGGCTGTGGTCATTTGTGGGCTAATCCCTGTTTTCGAGGTCTACGACAAAGTCGGAGGCTCTGCTGCATTTCATGTCGCTGGCGCCTAGATCCCAAAGACACAAATACCCCCGGGGCTACTAATTCCTTGTTAACCTCAAGTTCTGTGTCTCTAACAGCACACACACGCAGCTGCCTTGAGAGGTTCTAGACACAACGGGCAACCTTCCTCCTAAAACCCCGTTCGGGAAGCAATTACGACTCTAACCCATTCGCCACGAGCGATTAAGGAGTGTTTATAAATTCCTGTGGGGCCGAGGGGTGAAGAATTTGCTCATGACCATGCACCGCTCTCTCCTTCCGACGGGTTCCCACTCGTGTGGGCAGCCCCGGCCACATGGAGCCCAAGCAGCTCCCTCCAGCCGGGCTCCCTGCAGCCATCCCGGCTCGTTAAGCACCCAGCGGGCAATTAGCAACAACGGCTGTTAATTTGGCTACTGCCAAAATTGGTTTAACATAAAACCATTTTTATTTTTTTTCTAAAGCATTTCACATTATTTGCGTAACAGAAAAAGGCTCTCCCATGTGAGGTAATGAAAAAATAAATTAAAAAAATACTGGTTTATCAAAGACAAAGTTTTATACATCGAATACCAGCAAAGGTTAAAGCTCGCACGGACATCAAGCCAACACTTCGCATCAAGACATCTGACTGTGAGATTGTTAAATGATACGGTTTTGAAACAAATTGCAGTAATTAACACTTTGAAAAACGAAGAAACCTTCTTTCGCTGCAGAAAAAAAAAAATTAAAAAAACCAAATCACAATCTCCTTCAGAAGTTGATTCCTTTTTCCATTCCCATACCTACGAATCGACGTTCACCTTCTCGGAAAAGAGGTTGCTTTTTCCAAGATGCGCAATTTATTTATCATTACATGGCTTTCTGAAGCCAGCCGTTCCAATCTCTTTAATGAGTCTTGCTGCTTCCCGAAAAAAAAAAAAAAAAAAAATCAAAAAAAAAAGAGAAAAAAAGTGGCTGCGAGATGCAACGTAGAGGTTGCCATGGCAAGCGTACATCCTCTGCCGAGCAGCGTCTGAGCAAGCAGATGCATAACGGCAAAACCCACCAGATTAAGTCACTTCTGTCAGGGACTGATGAGGAAAACGCTTTTTATTCCCTCCTGTTCCTAAGGACGATGGTCGCTCGCAACACCTGAGCTTAGAAACCACGAACGGGCACGTGGCCGGAGGTTTTTTAGATGGGGGGGGAAAAGAAAAATTAAAAAATCACAGCCGTGCCAAAAATGGGTTTCACTGGGTACCGAGAACATCCAGGGGACACAGAGGGTTTATCTCCTCCAAACCCAAGAACTTTCACCGGCGCTTTCACCCCCACGACCCTTCCCCGCTCCAGCCTCCCCCAAATAACGAGCGAACCCGCGGAGATGGGTGCGGGGGGAAACGGCAGCCCCGCGGGGTTCTCTTCCCCCAGGAGCTCATCCCTGCGGCTCCCCCAGCCTCGGGCCACCAA
>NW_009721407.1:0-14330 GCF_000703405.1 Apaloderma vittatum
GCATGCTGGTGGCCGGGCAGGGACCCGTGGAAGAGAACGCCCAGAAGTATCCTTTCGCTGCTCAGTGTGTCCCGCTGCAGGAGCAGCGGCTTCCCAGCTAAATGCTCCTGCCCTACCCCTGGTGCTCACTCACTTGGTCGGCTTGTAGCAGCTCAAGGAGGTAGAATAATCACTGTTTTCATCTTATGGGGAAGCACCCTCATGCAGAAGCTCAAATGCAGGCACTAACCATCCATCTCTGTCTTGATCACATCCTGACTGTCCTTAGTATGAGTTTGGCTTCTCACACCGATTACTTCTCCCCTGTTCCTGCTGGTCAGATGCCACCATGAGGACTTCATCAGATTTGGGCCTCTCCCACTTTTCAGATAAAACTGTGCCTCCTTCCAGTTCTTCCACGGCAAAGTAGATTAGAGATTACTCCCAACTCTCCCACAGCTAAAGTTTTCCCTGGGAATCTGACAGCTATTGAAGGAACTCAAATATCACTAGAACCAGACCGTCCCAGTACAGGGACAGGGTCTAAATGACAGTCCCACAGGTGCATTGCCTGGGTGAGGTGAGGGCACAGCAGGTCTGACATATCCTGTGTCTGTAGGGAGGTAAGAACTGCCTGCAGGGTTTGCGACGTCTCAGCCTGTACACACACACATGCTCACACCTTGTACCTAATGCTTACCTTCATTTGGTGGAAAGCCTTGGCCCGTTTGTACATTTCCCCAGGCCCAGTACAGTGACCTAAGAGCATAGTGTTCTGCAGGTGAATGCAACTCATCCTTCACTTGTGTAGCTTTATCAGCATAGACCGTTTTCTTTTCACCAGCTGAGCTGACCAGAGCTTCACTGATTCTCATTTTTCAGGATCCTGACCAGGCCCTTGCACTGCACTGATAGAGGAACCCCAGCCTTAAAGGTCACCCAAAGCAAATCCGTTCTGTCTTAGAGTGACCTCGGCTCTTTGCCTGTTTCTAGGGATTGCTGATCACAAAGTAAATCTGGGGTTTTTTTGTAACCTTTAGGGCCACCTTTAAGTTGAAGCACAGCATGCAGTTTGACTGAAAGCCATGAGATTATGCATTACCAGGTTAAGTAACTAGTCTGCTACTAAGACTTGTATTTCTCACTTCTGGAGATGCCTTTGCAAGGAACTTAAAAAAAAAACCAAAACAGTCTCCACATCTTTCCTTGATGGTCTGACATAGCCTGGGGTTCAAGCATGTGGTCACCATAGAGGCACTGAGGAAGGCGTATCCCCTGTTAGACATGGTGGATCAGAGCCGGAGGCCAAAGGAGCTGGTAATTTCGTGATGCATCAGTAGAATGGGTGGTCTGATGTGGTGGTGCTTACATGGTAGAGCATGAGATGGAGAAGCTGCAAAGGTACAGAGCAGCTGGTTGCTAGTGACTTTCTTTACTGAGAGCCTGGGGCTGGTACTGAGCAGCCAGCATCGCTGTGCTTTTTCAGCATTTGCTCCTGCTGGAAGGGCGGTGACTTTCCCCTCTCCTTTTGCATGCCATGCCTGTCTTCCATTGCTGTTCCTTGCAGTGAGTGGTAGGACGGTAAGTGGTAAGACAAGAATGCAAGATCTGTGAAATCCAGTGTGCAGTGAGGGTGGGGTGGAAGAAATCTTTGTTCGGTGTTCCAGGTGGCCTTGTCTTGCCTCTTTATGGAACTGCCTTGGCAGGTTGAAAGGAAGCAGTTTTAGTTTGTTTTGCAGACGGCATTAGGTTTTGCATTACTAACTCAGCCTTCATTATTTTCTGGCAGCCTCCTCCAACCACTGGCTTCCCCACTATAGAAGGTAAGCAGTAGCCTCTGTTTACTTATGAACCTCAAGCAGAAATAGCAGTAAGGCAAGGCAGCTGGGGTGGGAGCTAATGAGGTGCTGTCAGCATATTGGCACCCGCAGGCAGCTTATTCAGAGGATACAGTTGGGAGGCAGCCTCACTGCCCTCGTGCAGCGCAAAGCACAAGCTTGATAAGAGCAAGGCCAACTCTTTTCTCTGCTGTGCACACGGTGCAATGATGTGCACACTGGAGCCCTGGCACCAGCCATGTTCCAGTGGTAGCTGTATTAGCTAGGGCATCCCAGCTGAGGGGTGTTTTTGCTAGCAGGTGGCTTTTGGTGGTAGGTCCTATACTTGGATGCTGTGAGTTTCCAAGCATCTCTTGAAATCTTCCAGGCGTGATTCTGTTTGGTGAGCCAGTGAGGTGGGAGACAAGCCTGCAACTTATTATTGATGTGCTCTTGAGCAATGGGAACCCTGGGGCTGAGCTGCGAGATATACCGTACCCCCATCTGCCTATCCTTGCCTGCAACATGGATCTCCTGTGGATGGCTGAAGCCAAGATGCCCAGGTGAAAAGCATGTGTGGTATTTGTTTTGGGCTACTTCGTACAGTGCTCTGGCAGATGACCTTTCCTTACTTTTTCATAGAATCCTAGAACAGTTTTGGTTGGAAGAGACCTTCAGGTTTACTGAGTCCAACCTTTGCCCTAGCCCTATCAACCCCAGCCCTATCAACCCCACTGAACCATGTCCCTCAGCAGGACCAGGGAGGTGATCATGCCCCTGTACTCAGCTTTGGTGAAGCCCTACCTTGAGTACTGTGTCCAGTTTTGGGCCCCTCACTACCAGAGGGACATTGAGGTGCTGGAGAGGGTACAGAGGCGGGCGACTAAGCTGGTAAAGGGCTTAGAACGTAAGTCTTGTGAGGAAAGGCTGAGGGATCTGGGGCTGTTTAGCCTAGAGAAGAGGAGATTGAGGGGAGATGTCATCACCCTCTACAACTACCTGAAGGGAGGTTGTAGAGAGGCGGGGCTTGGTCTGTTCTCCCTAGTGGAGAGTGACTGGATGAGGGGAAACGGATTTAAATTGTGCTGGGGAGGTTCAAGTGAGATACTGCGAAGAATTTCTGTACTGAAAGGGTTGTCAGCCATTGGAACAGGCTGCCCAGGGAGGTGGCTGAGTCACCATCTCTGGAGGTGTTTAAGAGATGGGTGGATGTTACATTGGGGGACGTAGTTTAGTGGGTTAATAGGGCAGGGACAAAGCCTGGACTTCTAGGTCTCTTCCAGCTGGTATGATTCTATGGTTCTATCTACCCGTCTCTGAAACACCTCAGGGATGATGACTCAGCCACCTCCCTGGCAGGCTGTTCCAATGCCTGAGTTTGACTGAATGGCATAATTAGCAGCAGAGATATGAAAAATGCATGAGAAACAAAGACTATTACTTTTAAGAAGCAAAAGCCTATGGGTGGGTAGATACCATGTCCAAACTAGGTGGTACCCAGGCTACAGCAGATGGTCCTCCTCACTGAGGAGTGCTTGTTACGTAGGTGGTGTGACTGGGGATACTGATGACCTCTTTTCTGGAGCAGGTTTGGCCATGGCACTTTCCTTCTGTGCTTGGAGAACATCTACAAGAAAGTGACAGGCCGGGAGCTGAAGTACGAAGCCTTGATTGGCAAACCCAGCACAGTCACCTACCAATATGCTGAATACTTGATTAAACAGCAGGCAGAGAAACTGGGCTGGAAGTCTCCCATCCGACGCCTCTATGCAGTTGGGTAAGAGACTCTTTTTCCTGCTGGTTTCCTTAGAGAGTTGCATACTGACTTCTCTTAAGTGTTGTGGGTTGTTTTTTTTTTTTTGGTTGGTGGGCTTTATTTTTTTTAATGGAGATTTCTAAAATGAATACCAAAATCCCCATGGCATCTCTGAAGCCTTTCATCCTGGAACAGAGGCTTGCTAGCTCTTTGCAGCCCGCACTTCAATAATTTGAAGGGCCCTGCCAGCCTAACAAAGATGTTACTGTAGATTGCAGAGCACATGTAGCATGGCTGGGTTGAAAAAAAAAGTTGAGACCCAGATGTAGTACCATTAGTCCCAAACATTTTCGGATTGTAGGAAATACATTACTGTCATGGATGAAACTGCTTTGGGTCCTTTGGATATGCCTTTTCCCTTCTGAAAGATATTTGTGAAGCATGTGGCCTTCACCACAGCTGAACGGGACACGCCATTAAATGGACTCACTGGCTCAATCTGGAGGGTTCTTTTGTGCCCCTTCCTTCTTCAGCACTGCCTTAATTGCAGTCTGCCAGAGCCAGAAATCGGTGCGTGAGCCAGTTTATTACTTCTGTTTCATACTGTCACCTTATCCAGGGATAACCCTATGTCTGATATCTACGGGGCAAACCTCTACAACAACTACCTCAAGTCAACTCGCCAGAACCAGGCTGGGGTGAAGAGGAGCCCGCAGGCAGCCAGTCGCCAAACTGAGGATCACCTGGAGCTGAGGAAGAACTGCAACAATTCCGTGGAGAGTTGCAAGTCGATTCTGGTCTGCACTGGGGTCTACCGCCACAGCGCGGATGTACCTAGTAAAACGGAGGAGCGCATGACAGAGACGGTGTTCCATGGCCATCGAGACTTCTGCTTTGACCCCAGCCTGGTGGAGGCATCTTACATAGTGCAGGATGTGAATGATGCTGTGCAACTTGCTTTTAAGAAGGAGAACTGGAGCTAGGAGTAAAGACAGGTGTGCCTACAGATCTATTGTCAGGGATTTTATGTACTTAAAAGGGAAGAGGGAATGAATGGGGAGAGACCTGGGGTGATCTAACCGAGCCAACATGAAAGGAAGCTCCCTGTCTCAGTGCTAAAACCCCCTTGCTTTTATTGATACTCATCTGCAATCCTGACAGCTGCCAGCAGGCTTTTCACTGTGAATGTACATTGCTGCCGTCAATAATTGAGCCATAACGGAAACAGGGTATGAGGAGAAGGCTTGTCCCAGCAAACACAGTTTTGTTCAGCCATCAGAGTTCTTTCTTTTCCAGCCGTTGTGTGTGAAGATCAGGCGAGCCCACCTTCCTCCTCACAACATGTTTGAGGATAAAGGTCTTCTCTCTACAAGGAGCCACCAACAGCCAACGTACTATTTTTACAACATACCATTTGCCCAGTCTGTGATGCGAGTGCACCAGAAGCTGTGTTGTGCTGGCACTGTGCCAAGGGAAGGCTTTAAGACTTAACACTCTCCTTACGAAGAATAAGTGCCTATGGACTTTAACAAATTCTCTTTGCTTTGGAGTTTGCCACTGCATCACTGTCAGCCTGAAACAAAGTCCCATTTTGCAGTCCTCCGACAGTTACGGAGAGGCAGGGCCCCTCAAAGGAAGCTGCAGTAGCCAGAGCAACTTTCTGCAAGACTGAGGCGAAGTTTTATTATTCCCTTCCAGCTGTTTAGTATTCTGTGAACACTTCTGCCTTTTCACATCCCACTAGGGAGCCAGCGGCCTGCTCTCAATAGCAGAGGAAACCACAACAGAATCTGAATTTCCAGAGTTGTCTTTGCCCAGAACTCAGTCAAGCTGTAGCCAGAAGCTGTTTCAGCACCTATCCTGACCCCGACTGTCCCAAGGGACATCCCCCTGCTCCCACTGGCACAGCTTCCAAAGAGGGGCCCCGCACTGGAACAAGGGCCAACTGGAAAGAATCACAAACCACCTTTGCTCCTTCGTTGCACACAGGGATTGAAAGTGGAGATCATCAAGACAGGATGGTACCTGAGCCACAAATACCCAGTCTTCATCTTTAGAAGTACAAATGCATCCATCCTTCACTTCTTTTTTTTTTTTCCCCCCCTCTCTTCCCCTGTGTGGTTTGCAGCTCAGGGATTCCCCATACATTCTGATTCCTGTTGCCTCCTCTTCCTTTAGCATGCAGGTAGTCTCCCTAACGTGAATTAGCAGCTGGGCCTTGCATGCCCAGGAACACTTCCATATCCCTAATGACATGCACTTTGTGTTGCTTCTGTTCTCCTAGTTCAGGCTATCCAGAGAAAGGTAAAGACCTGTGTCTCCTTAGACGGTCCAGAAAGGCTAAGCAAGCATTGATTGAGAAGCTCCACATGAAAGACTGTCTCAGCAAGATGTGTCTTAATTCCAGAGAAGCACTGTGATTTTAGAAGCATAAATCAGTCTGCTGTGTGATGGAAAGCCTTTGGAGACAACACAACCAAGGTGGTGTTCCTGGTTCCAGGACACTAGTTATATTTGGCACCCACAACAATGATAGACCAGAAATAGGTCTGCTCTGCCTCCTCTTTCTTCCTTCCTACTTTACCAGGCAGCTCCATACACAGGGTACAAACAAGGTGCTCTGCACAGAAGTTTGAGGTTGTTGCTTAATTCAAATCTCAGCATCCATGTGCACTAACATTCGGCTTGAGCAGCTCTCCACCTTCTCAGTAGTGATATATCTTCCTCAGATGGTCATGCTGAAGAGCAGGGTCTGTTCTTAAGCTGGGCTCTGCGTCTGAAGGGGGCTGGATGCTCTGTCAGTGACCCGGGCAAAGAGATCCTTCTCCATGGCTTCTTTCTCTATACCTTAATTTCTGAATAAGAACTGAAAAATACCTCTTTGGGTGAATTTCCCTCCTATGGAATCCATAGTGGTAAGCAGTTCTTTTCTCTTTTAGTGCTAGCTGGGGTTCTACTTCTTTGTCTTACTAGGTCAAGAATCGCTTGGCTGCTTCTGAAAGCAGTTGTAACGTGAGGAATGTAATCTTAGGTTTGAATCCTTTGGCTTTCACTGGAGAGAAAAAGAAATTACCATTTCATCTATTTGCCCAAGACAAGGGCTTGTCTCCAGTTTCCAGAAGAGTGAGTACAGGGAAGGACTTTGTGTATAACATAGGCAAGGCCCTTTAGCTTTCAGCGTATCCACAGTCACGATTGTTCTGTGGACTCAGTGTGCAAGGCCTTCAACTGGAGGTCTAAAACACATTTATTCAAAAACTAGTTCCAGTGTCCCTCAGCATCACTTTTCAGAGGTGCCATCCAGCGCAGAAAGGAGTGCTTCCTTTCCATGCAGTTTTTGCTAACTTGGGTGATAACTTTCACAAGATTAATTGGGAATGGTCTTTTAGGCCGTGATTACACAGACCTCAGAGAGCTGGTTGCTGGCAGCAACTGTTAGCCACACCTTCAATTGGGTAATGATCTGCAGAAACACAAAGGTCTGTCCATCCGTGTGTGCAGTAACCTTTGGCAGAGCTCTTTCTTGATAAAACTGATACCAGTGACTCAAACACAAGGTGCTGCAGAAAGGTGTAGTGCTGCTGAATCCCGCTATCCCAAATGGAGCCAGGTGCACTGGCTGCTGCTGCTCCGATGATGGTGGTAGCTTTGTGGAAGGAATGTGCAGAAGAATTTTGAGAAAGCACAAGCAGTTTGTAGTTTCCTGTCGGCTTGCATGGAACATCTCAGCCAGAAGTGAGGTAGGCAGCAAGAGGATGGAGGTAGCACCTCCTTTAAGAAAGGAAGAGCTTTGCATTTGCATGGAGAGTGAGCCAGGGTTTTCCATCTTTGGAATAGCAGTGGAGGTGAGCTGACTGATGGGAACCTGCTTCAGATTCCAAATCTGCTTTTAGCTCCAGATTTGTTTTTTTCATCATGCTAGTGTTGAAACACTGTTCTGGGAGTCTTAAAAATGTGTAGGAGGAACTTCAGTGGTAGGGAGTTTAAGAAAACCTTCGCTTGTGAGTTGAAATTGGACAGAAGGGAGGAGAAGGAATCTAAAAGAATCTTAGACCCTTTCCCCAATCCTTACCAAGTAACGTTGCATAAAAGGCTCTGCTTGCTGGTCTGTGCACTAATGAGTCACGTGGGCTGTTTGTAGTCCGAGCAACACTGAGACCTTTCCCCTCTTGCCCTGCTCAGCTCCTTGAAACGGTGCACTTTGTCCAAGTCATTGCCTAGGAATTGCATAGACACAGTGGATGGAGTAGGAAGTCTGGGTTCCTCAGCTGCTTTTGTATACTGTGGTTGTGGAAGATTTCTACAGACAAAAGTGCTTGCCAAGTCTCCTGTGTTCCATGAGTCTTGTGCTACAGCACTGTGCACACTTCTAGCGTATCTGCAGTTCGCTTACAGACATCCGTTTTTGCTAGAATTCAGTTAAATCTTTTTTTCTTGGAATTACAGCTTCCTGGAATTACAGCTTCCAGTGTGGCTGGAACAAAACCTTTCCTTTGTCTCATGTATTGCACGCAAGTGGTCTTTCTAAAGCTGTATTTCCCTCATTTGGAACAAGCACACTTCTGTGCAGATGATGGGACCAAGCAGGAGAGGGGCCTTCACTTGCTGATCCAATATGTTAATATTTATAGGGTGCACTGTCCTATACAACAAGCATGGTGAAGACCTGATCCTAATAACTCCATCTCCCATAGATGGACGGGTTTTAGTCAAGCCTAAAGGGAGTACACAGTGAGGTGAGGCAACTGGAAATAGCAAGAAAGAACTGGAGGAGGGATAGACCTTGTTTTGGATCTGAAGCAGAGAGCTTTTATGTTATGCAATAACATCATGGCCAGAGAGGCCAATTCCTTTATTCCACAGGACATGCAACTACCAGCCTGGCATTCAGGGAGTCATATAACACTACTGTCCCTTTCCTCTAATCTTAATCCTGGTGTGTCTTTTTCCCTCCAATAAATGGATAATATTTCAGATTATGTCGTGTGCACTGTAGCAGAGTGATTGCGTATCATACAGAGACATCACAAGCTGTGATTATTTTAGAGTTCATATTAATTTTAACCCATTTCTAGAGTTGCTCCTTTGATCTGGCACATACATAAAATAATAAAAGATGTTTTATTTGAAATAAATTTTAACTTGCTGTGTGTACTTTTCATTAGTATTATACCGGAGTCTTTTACTTTTTTGCCCTAGAATATTATCAGGACAAACTCTATCTTTTGTTCTGCTCATCAAGCCATTCCCAGAGGAAATCACCCTGAAAGATACCCATCCAGCAATTCTTTGGACTGAGCCAAACTATAATTCCCTGTAAGGTCTACATCTGCGATAGTCAGGTGAGCTGAATGGAATTCTGACCATTCCTACTCTGTAGGGGGAGAAAGAAAAGGACACATCACAAGCGATGACACTCTGACTGTTCACAGTCAAGACTAGTTTTGGGATGCCACCTGTGTACGAGATGCATTCAGAGTTGGCATTTAGCTGTGACCTGACCTGAGCAGTTGTTTGTAATGATTATGTCTGCTGGGCAAGGAAACCACAAGCTAGATGCCATCACCTTAATCCGCTACTGTAGCTGAAGAACAAGCTTAAGGGTGTATGGAAAGCCATCCTTACCACTCAAAGCTTACTTGGCTCTGTGTTAAACCCTCTGTGATCAGAAAGGACACCCAACTTGTTGGACAAGAGCTATGCCCTGCTACCTTTTGTCAATTTGATGAAAACTAGGTGCTCACAGACTTCTATGGATCCTATCTGCTACAGTTTAAAACCCCACACCAACAAGGCAGCTACACATTCTGTAGGAACCAAACTGTTCCATTGAGAAAGCCCTTTTCTCTAATTCACTATAATAAACCTGCTTTTCCCTTTCAATCAATTCAACTACTAAGAACTTGCTTTTTCTTCTCAGATTCAGTTGTGATACACACCGTGTACTAGGACTGAGTAAGCACAAAACACTGAGAGCAACCCCCAAATTGTCTTCGCTCTCCAAACCCCAAGCCTGCTACAAGCATGAAAAAAAAGAGAAATCTCTGCATATTATGCTGGTACTGAAAGCTCTTTTAACCAAAATGTAATTACATGCAATAGATTGTTACACTTTTATACCCTTTTAAAGAGTATCTGTATTCCCCAAACTGTAATACTGGATCAGCAGTTTAGTTACAAAGACCCTGTGTTCAAATGCGTCTTTGGATTTTGGTGCTGGCCAGGTGAAACTCTTCCCCAGTTGCTTGCAATTTCAGCCCTGACCATTTGACTGGATTAGATAAGCGCAGTACAAAGCATGTGTCAGAGGATCCTAGAACCTTCCTTTCCCACACAAAAGGCATTTTAAGGATGGTTACAGCAGATTATGCTTAAACTCACTGAGATCAGCTTTGCCTCCTTCCCTCCCACTGCTGCCAGTTTCTGACAGCTTACTGCAGGGTATAATTAGGGATTTAGTTTCTGGTCTTTCTTTCAGGCATATATTTGCCTCTTTTATTTTTTTACTTTCCCCTAGAAACTGAATCATTATTTTGTTTCCTCTCAAGTTCTGCCCTCAAGAAAGTTTTTTCTTTCCCCCAGCAGAGATATTTTTGAGGGCACATTACTTGTTTCCAGTAGTACCGTAAACTAGAAATGGTAGCATTTTAGAAATGGTAGCATTTAGATATCAGTACAGCTATTTCACAAAACACTGTTGTCTGCTGCTTGCCTTTAAATGTATGTATATACATACATACCTATGCATACACATAAATACATAAAGAAGCCAGCACATAAATACATAAAGAATCCAGAAACATAGCTTTGGAGCTGCTGAAGAGCAGAAGCTATTTATAGTTTACCCTTTTTAATGTTTTAGCAGTAATAGTTAAGCACTAACATTTCCAAGGACTGCACGTTGCATTAAATAACTAGATCACACGGGAAGCATAAGTTTGTCATATCTCATCCTACAGTGTGCTACAAAAAGCTTTTCAGTGCTTTCTCAAGTAGAAGACACTTCTCCCCTCACTCCCATTTTAAGGTACAGGCACAATTTGTGCTTCCTTCCCCACAGATAAACTCTCTTCTTATTCTGACCTGTTTGGGTTGTGCTTGCCCTGCTGGAGGCCATGCTCAGCCCAGGGAAGCCCTTGAGCTCCCACCCTCCTTCCCAGTGTTCCCCAATCACTGCTCATATCTTGCCTTGCCCTATAGCCACAGGCCCCCATTCCCACCTGCCTACCTTGGATGCAGGTACCTCCTCAGCCCCAGCAGGGATCCTCTCATTCCTGGAGAACCAGTTCCATAAGGCTTCTCTTCCAGGCTCACACAGCCTCGGCCCAGCAGGACCCGGCTACCTAGAGCACAAGAGGGGCAAATACCTTCATGAAGCACCAGTCAGGACCATTTAGCCCCCAACTCCCCCCAGGTGCCTCACTTCCCCAGTTCCCCTGGGCTGAGCTCACCACATCACCAGAGCCCATCTCCCCAGGTGGGCAGGCCAGCTGCAGGTAACAGCCTAACCCTCCCACAGCCCGGAGACCCCCATCCAATTGCACTTACACCCCACAGGTGGGACAGATGCCACTTCAGCAATAAACACACCCAAACCTTTGGGAAATGAGGCTTCTTTGTGAAATGAACCTCTGGACTGAAAGCAGAGGAGACATGAGTGCCTATGGGCAGACTGCCAGGGCAGCTAAGTGAGCGTGTCCAGCCTACGGATGGCACATTGCCCAGGAAACCTGGAGCACAAGAGCTAACGAGGCAAAGCTGCCACCGTCTGCTGCCCAGGTGGGGCAGGAACAACCTTCCCTGCATGAGGGCTGTTGCCCTGAGCAGCCCAGATGGATGCTTGTTTTTCACTCAACGTTCTCTCATGGAAGTGGAAAAGTTTTCCTGCAGTGAAATAGGCGAACATGGTAGGAGCAAGACCAATTTAGCTAATCCTGAGCACTGACCACACGTTAATCATGCCAGTGACACAACCTGAGAAGGGTCAGGTGAATGTATCTACCTTAGATAAAGGCCAGGATCCAGTAGCTAAGAATGTTGGTTTTACCCTCTACCCTTGATCACACGCACTCCCACTGCCACCTGACTCAGCCTTCCTGTGGAAACCAAATGAGGAGACACAGCCAGTGTCATTCACAAACTGTCGCTGCCACCCTGAGCCATCCTGAACTGGGCAACTCCCGACACCAGTCAAAGAGAAGTAGCACTGAAAGAGCAACACGGACAGCATCCTCCTTGGCCATGACATCGAGCCTCATGCTTTCTATATAACAGAGACCATCTAAGAGAGTCCTAAGCAGGGTGTTTGTGAGATCGTACAGAAATTGTAGTCAGAGCAATTGTTTGGCCACTTTTTTTTTTTTTTGGCTTTGGCAGGCAAGCGTATCAAAGAGAGAAAGCCTTGCTGGTGGAAAACACAGCACTTAGTGGCAGAGCCCAGGCTCAACACTTTCATCTCTGACAAAGTCCACACACCTTGAGAAGCTGGAGAGCAAAGCAAACATGATGGGAGCTTATCTGGCACAGAAAGGAAAGGCGGCTTGCTGCTCGCTGTCTTCTTGCATCTCGAATGACCTCAGACTAAGCTGCTTGGCTGAGAGTGGTGCTGCACTGCTTCTGTCACGCAAAAGCTTGCCATTTTCCTGTGCCGGGTGGCTGTGGGCCTGCACCACATGCCAGCACTGCAGAGGAAAGAGCATCCCCTGCGTCGCTGCAGAGGGAGCAACGTGGCAGAACCTCTGAGGCATTGACGTGGGATGTGGATGATGGGGAGCAGCCCCTGGGGAAGGGCTGCCCTGTTGGTTCCGTGTGGCAGACAGGATGCTGGAGCTGTGATGCCTGGGCCAAGCACTGCGGCAAAGGCCCATGAGCTGCCCAGGCTAAATGCAGGCAGCACTGTACAGGGCTGTTGGGAGCCTGTTGTGAGAGGTCTTTAGCCTCAGGCTGCCTTGCTGTCCCCTGCTGAAAAATAAATGGTGACAACTCTCTTTGGATACACCTGATCTTAAACTTGTGAGTGCCAGTGACGCTTGTCACAGTTACAAGGCAAGCAGTGCTGCCTGCTGCATCCCAATCCCTCTGTGAGCATCTGCAGCGCTATCCTGCCTGTTCTGCCCTGGGCTGAAGCCTTGTGTCCCCCATTCTAGCACTAGGCTGGGATACACAATCCCATTCACCGTCCTCCAGGCTGGACTCTTCTTCTGAATGTTCATATGATGCAATTACTGACTTTCTTAAAATTAAGGATTTTTCTTTGCTAATTGAGATGGGGAATTATGGAGAAAGGCCCCTTAGACAGCAAGAGAGCGCATGAGTGTTCAGTCTCATTTGATGCTATGTGCCATGACAAGGTGAGTTAGAGGAAGGTGATGAACACACGTAGTGCTGATGCAAGGCTGAATCTTGGCAAGTGTATCCTAGCATTGAAAACACAATGTGAGAGTAGCAGAAAATAGGTGTTCCCCATCCTAGCTGTGACCCAGCCGTGCAGGTAACAGCAGCTGAGATGCAGTGGCATAGACTTTAAAGCAGGACAGCAACCAGCATGGAGACTATGGGAAGGCCTGCATGGTGCTACCCCAGTTCAGAGGGTGCATCAGTTCAGTATCATGCTGCCCAGGCAACTACATGAAAGTGTGCGTAGCCTCCAGTTATAATTTTTTCAACCCGTTTTGGCCATGCTTTTAGAAAACTAATTTATCTATGCCCCTTCAGTCTCCATTTCCAATAATGTTTTTGATGTGATTCTTCTTCCCCTGCTTTTCCTCTTGGTTATTGCTATGTGTCTGAAGAAATCTTCGTGTCAACTCACCTCAAGTTGTCTCCTTCCTGGTCTCAATTATTTCTTTGTTTCAGGTTTAAGTATGAATTTTCCTGGTACCCCAGCTAGGCTTCTCCTTGCTGTCAAGAGCAGCCAGTGACATTTACAGGAGTTGGGCTCCATAGGGAGCCTGCACCAACATGGATTAGATGGTTGTCACTGTTGTCCTGGATGTCCTTTCCTGGCACTAAGCATCTGGGTTTTGCTCAGCCCCATGTGTTGATTAGTGACACCCTCAAAAGTCAAGATATTTTTGATCTTTATCATGAAGTGTAGTTAGTACAGACCTTTGTGGGTACAGCTTACTTGTTATGCTTCACAGCACTGACAGGCAGCACCCAGCTCATCACTGGCAGGCACGGGTAGGAACAAGGGACCAGTGATGCTGAGCACCAAGACACTTTGAAACACGATGTGCCAAGTCATTAGTGCTGGTGCTATGACAGCCAGCCAAGCTCAATTTGAGGCCATTGTTAGCGGGTCAGTAAAAGCCCCAACTTGTGCTTTCAGTAGAAATAGGAACTTTAGGGCTATTCACACCAATTTAAAGCCACTGTCCCATCATGGCAAGCCAGGCAGTATGTGGCTTGGCTTGGCTCGGCTCAGCTCAGCTCAGGAAATTGGCGGTATAAAAGGTGCTTACTTTGATGAGCAATTACCTACAACAGACAGCAAATATGGGCCACAGATGAAGAGCCACAAGTGAGCGCTTTGCTATAAGCTCTGCACCACGCCACTCGTCTTGGTCAGCCTAGAGAGAGCAGAGAAGACTGAAGTAATTCTCATTTTCTGGACTGGGTGCTGGGGAGCTGTGGCGTGCTCGGGGGTGACTTGCCCAGGCCTGGCTGGCTCCATTCCCGGGGGTCTGGGTGGGGGCAGGCACCCCGAGAGCTGACTTCACCGCAGCAGCTGGGGCGAGGAGAGGGGCTCCTTCCTCCCGCTCTCCTTCTCGCCCCCT
>NW_009721408.1:0-319 GCF_000703405.1 Apaloderma vittatum
TGACACTGCTCCGTGAACCGTGCCAGCTTCTTCTGGTACATCTGTCGCACCGGGCCCGGGCTCCTGGGGTTGTGCGCTGCAAGAGGCAAAACGGAATCTCAGTGTCACCCTTAACCATGTGGAATTACATTACGTAAATTTTAAGAGAGATCAGCGCTACACCTGATACTTTTATCCTTGGCCGTGGGCCATCCCTGATGATCAACAGAAAAATCAAGCCCGGCATGTCAGAAGTTGCCAACTCCAAAATGGTAACGCTACTTGGAAAGAGCAGGGAGTTTCATAAGCGAAGAAACAACAAAAATCGGCTTGGCTGCCC
>NW_009721408.1:404-14527 GCF_000703405.1 Apaloderma vittatum
CTGGTGCTGGGCTGCCACAGCCTTGGCACAACTTTTCTATGACCTGAATGCCCCAGAACGGACTGATAGCTCGGGGGAGGAAGGAAATGTCAAGGCCAAGTACTTTACAATGAAGACAATATTGTTTCTTTCTTACCTCTGCCCTCAGCCGTATTTTGGCCTACGTTAGCACTGAGTGCTGATCCTGAGAGTTCTTTATTATTTTAATAGTTACACTGATATAAGACAGCCAATTCATAACTCTTTTTCTCCTGTGGATGGTAAACTGGACAGCATGCTGTGAGACACTTCATCACACTAGCTTTAAATCATAGGTGACTGCATCTAACAGCTTCTGAGTGATTTTTCAAGCATAGCTGTATAGCAGTCAAGCTTGAAGGGCACTAAGTCACACTAGTGACTTTTTTCCCCATTCATTTTTTCTTGGAGAAAATCTCTGCATTTGTGATTGATTGCCTGCACCTTCTCAGATACTGAGAGCAATCCAGTATTGTTAGAAAAGGGGCAGGAGCAACTAAACCATTGTTTCTTGTCCTTTTTTAAAATGTGAGATTAGAGAGTGATTTAAGTTGAAGATGAGAAAGTCTTACTTCACAAGGGACCAGAACATGAAGTACTTTGATCAAGTTTTAATCAAGGACGGCGTGGCTACTCTGAAGAGACACAGTATAATAACTAATGGTGTGTTTGCCAAGGAGATATTTTAGTATACTGGAATGTTATATCTTAAAGTTGGAAACGGTTCTGCCCTGTGTGAGAAGAACGTATCTTGTTTTTCTGAATTCCTATGGTCAGACTGTTGCTGCATGAGGAGAAGGGATTTGTACACTTGCATAACCTTTCCAGTTCACCATCCATCCAGTGCTAATAATGATTTAATGATGCAATATATGAGCATTTCTAGTGTGAACATGGTTGTGTTAGCAAAGCTGTGCTTACAGTGGAATGAAAACAGCCTTTGTGGATGAAACGAACTAGTATAAAAGCAGTTTTGCTGGCTTAAGAACTGTACATCTATACACAGTCTTATCGTGTGCCTGCACTTCAGTGGTCTTCCTGAACAAAGCTGTGCTAGCAAAGATCTGTAATAGTCCAAGAAAATTCTGGAAGGCTCTGGAAGCTGCATGAGGAAACACAGCATGTGAAGAACTTGAATAATAAAGATTGCCATCATCTGAAAGAATATGCAGAAATCAAAAATACCAAAAGGCAGGGGAAGAGTCGCCCACTGAACAGGTTGGCTTATAGAAGGCAGAACTGGTGGGCTTGAAGAAGTGACAGTCTTGCTCCAGAAATCTCCAGCATTCCTGGAAACCCAATCAGATACAGCAGAACTGCAGAATAGGGTTTTGAAATCCTTAAAGCTGGCACTCTTTAAGCTGATTGCAAACTATTAAAGATTATTAGCTGCAACTGCTATCTCGAACTGCAAAAATCCAACCAACCAAACATTCTAAAAGTAGCAGATAATGAATGCAGAAAACAAAGCTTGAACAGCTTTCCTCAGTGAAGGAGTAGTCCTTTCGAGATCCATGAGATGTTTTACTTTATCATTAATTTGTGGGCTGCATACAACCACCTAATTTCAATTTTAGCTTATGTTTGTTATGGAAAAGAATGGTGGTCAATGAAATAAAAAAATAGGTTAAAATAAGTTAAAAATAACATACCGACACTCTGAATCACATTAATATTCCGGTCTTCCCAGATAATTTCACAAATAAACAAACTGATAAATAACATTTAATTTGTCTGTGCTAATAACTTAAAAAAACCCATTAATTACTAGACGATCTCTAGAGGTCCCTTCCAACCCCTTACATTCTATGATTCTATGAATTAAATCTGCGTGGATATCTGTTCTTTTGGTACTGAGCCCATGCAAAAGAAGGGTTTTTTTTGAGAACGACAGGTGTTCTCCATGCAGTGAAGCTGTTTTTCAATACAATTAGACCTCTCATTTGCATATTTAGCTGATGTGTTGTTGGAGATGTGAATGATCAGGAAGTTGTCTTCAGGTTATCAGCAAGGCAAGGTTTGTTAATAAGTTCTATGTGACCACCTGATACAGATGAAAAAAAGGCAAGTATTCGGAGACCTAGACCGTTCCTCAGATAATATTTCAGCAGGCTTTTATTACAGTAATTTTAGTCAATTTTAATTTAATTTAGTTATTTTTAAAGAAAATTCATGCTGTCTGTGACCAATTTAAAATGTAGTTCCACCTAGATTATAACATTTCACTTTCTGTTTAAAAACCTCCAACAGTGCATGTTAGAAATGTTTTGAAGGCTGTCAGGTTGTTGGTGATAAAATGTCATTAAAGTCTCATGATTTTAGAGAGATCACTTACCTATCTACCTATCCTATTAATTGTATTTTCTTTCCTGGCCTTTACACATTTCCATGAAATTTGACAGTGTGTGTTTAAATCAGTATATAATAGAATTTTCCTAAGTTGGACTAAGAAAACTGCACAGATTGTTTATCAGTGTTGTATCAGATGAGGTACTGAATTCATATAATTAATTACTTATAAATTAAATGTTATAAATAACACAATATTTAATATATTAATAATATACTTAATGCAATGTTTAATAGTAATATAAATTTAATAATATACTAGAAACATAATATGCTATAAAGCATTTTATTTTATACACTACCTTTTAGATGGCAGGCGACAAAGAGCAGAGCAGTTTTTTTTACACTTAGGAATGGGAACTTTGGCTTTATGCAGCCTACTTCATTCAGAGCTTTTATTAGAGAAGTTGCTACTCCCTAAAGAAAGAAAACAGTCTTAGAAGACCTTACAGGAACCTGGAACAAAAATATAATCAAAGCCTGATTCTGTTTTCAGGCAAATCTATGATATCTAAGTTGGTGAATTGTAGAAGATAACAAGTACTATAAAATGGAGAGGGAAATGACCGTGAATCATTTTTATTTCATATTTATGTCTCAAAATATAGCCAGCTATCCTTAAATGATTCCAGATAGGCTTGTGTCTATCCTGGTGTTAAAAATCAAAGGAAGAGGTAAACTTGCAAGATAGGAGAAAAATCCTTCATATAATACTGCGAGTTATTATTCCCTTCTAATGGTCTTAATTATCTTTTTTCCTTAAAGCTTCAAATACCTATTATTATAAAGATTTAAGCAAATGCCTCTCAAATGTAAGTACATAATTTTCTAATTATAATACTATAATTAGTAGAACAGAATACAGTAGAACAGAATAGAAAAGAAATGCAGTCCTATTAATAAACATAAGACTCATTGCATTAAAAATGAAATAAACTGGGTAAGGTATACTATACCTTGCAAAAACTTGTTTTAAAATAGAAAACCAAAAACTAGCCTGTTCAAGATATCCAGCCAAAGGAAGTGCAGTGAGTAGTATTGGCTCCTTTATTGGAGGGAGTTTACGTGGAAGCTTCTGATTCCAGTACTTCTCGGGTAACCTAACCAGGTAAAAAGTAAGCACTTTTAATATGTATAAACTCTGGCATGATTAAAGACTAAAAGGCACTTAGTATATTCACCTCATAAACTTGAGAAGTTTTTCTTCACTTTCAAAAATATATACCTTCTCTTGATATTTTGCTGCATACTCGATATTGCCAGGCACCAAAGCTTCGTATCTGAAGAGATGGAGCAAGAAAGACTATTAATTCACAAAAAAATGGAAAACACCATTTGTGCAGAGTAAATTCATGAGCTGCTGAGAGCTTCCTGGTAATTTAGCAAATATAGGAATTACAAAAAAGCAGCAGTTTCCACCAGGTTTCCACCACATGACTGACAGTTAGAAGGCTCAAAAGCTGAGAGAATCTCTGTCTCTAAATCTGCTTATTAAGGGGCTTTTAGAGCGCTGCTTTAGAGCTCCTCTAGTAAAAATGCCAATCATTTAGGAGATAAAGAAGGGACAGTATAGAATTAACTGTTACAGTTCTACCTTTGTGGGAAGTTCCTGCACGCTGAGAAAATCAGCGGGACCTGATGATAGAGCTTTATGGATCTCATGTAACAATTTTTATAGCTAGTTTTGCTCCTGCTAAGTTTTTTTGAGATCTGTTTGCACTTTTAAAGGCTTATGATAGAGAAAACTCAACCTGTATCTGAGCAGTCTTCATCACAAAAGCCAACACAGGTGCTTGTAGAACCTGCAGCCACGTGAGTTTCAAAAGGTGACTTACACTGATTTCCAAAGCCACCGGCACAAACCAGAGAATTGTAATTGCCTTTCCTGCCCAAAACTTGAACACTATTAAAAAGTGCTTTCAAGTATTTCCTCATTAATGTGTTAATGTGGGGTGTACAGTCTCTAAATCCAGTTCTGAAAACAGCAGTGACGTACCTCTGTTTTCCATCTAGGTAGGTGACTGGACAGTATCCCTGCATTTCAGCACTATTAGGGAATAAGGCCTTCACTTCTGCCACAGTCAGTTTCTTTGGGAGCATGTTTAGGGGTGGGAGAGGGCGAGTTGCCAGGGGTGGCACATAAACCTCTGGTCTGCTCAAGAATTTCTGTAGAAAAAGAAATGTTTTTATAATGAAAGAAATACTCTAAGACTTGTTAGGCAAACTCTGGAGGACTGGCTCACACAATTAAGATGCTTGTTTCTTCAGCAACGCCTCTCATAGTGTGCTGGCACTGCTGCTGCTCTTGGGTAAGGAATTTGTTTTCCAACCTACTCTCAGCTGAAGTCATCCCTATCCACCCACCATCCATCGCTATCTATTGCTATCACTAGCTACTCTCTGCCTCCGGCCTTCCCAGAACAGATGGAGAAAGGAGGAAACGGTTGTTTTAAAATGAATGTTTGATCTTTGACAATTTGTAGGAGGAGCTTTGGTTTGAATGGTCTCTGCTGCTTTTTGTCTGCCTAAACGTTTGATAGCAGAAGTGTACAGAACAAAAGCTTGAATACTAACAACATGAATCTGAGCCAGGTCACATATTGCTTGTTTTTCTGCGGATTCAAAGAATCTGACCAATGTTCCCTCATCCCATAGTCTCATCCTGACCTGCTTTTTGACACTTACATCCAGTTCTTCCTGTGAGGCCATTCTGTAATAGTGTCCTCGAAATTCTGCAGCAAACTGCAATGATGGTGTTACAGAGCAGTCAACCAATTCTCCCTTTTCTGCGAGGCTGACGGGACAGTACTGTCCAAACTCCCCCAGCCGATCCTGCAACTCCTTGGGAGTGATACATAAATCAGCAATGCTGGCTGCTTTTCCTGTTAATAAAAGGAATTAATATTTTATTAATAAGCTATAGAGACATCACACATTTCAATTCAGAAATGTTACAGTTCAGAAGCTACTATAATCCATCATGTGAAAATGATATGAAATAATGAGAATTAAAATAGTGATTTTTGTAGATTGATATTAAAATGAAGTTGCAACCCATTTTACCAATTAATGACACTTTTCTATCAGTTAAGAAGTGTAATAGTTATTAATGATGTGGGATACTCCGCATGCTAAATTTACTAGTCTGTTTTCCCTGACAGCCTTATTTATGATTTATTGTATTACTCCTTTGTATTGTTAAGGAGCATTTCAGCTATTATTTTATTTCTTTACACCAGTGAAAAAGAGTTCAAGGTTTTCTGAAAGTCTCCCCTTTACTCATCAATGTCTTGCAAAACCTGCAGTCTTATCTGGATGAAATAAAATGAATAAACTCATGTAAAATCCAAACTATTTCAACATTGTGCTTTTGGGGCTTGATGTGAAAAAGTTAAAATGTATTTTTTTTTTTTTGCTCATGACTGTGATTTTTAAAAAGGGTGCAGCCACAGAGCTTTAAAAGGTAAAACCAGAAGATGCATGAAAGATAAGGAAGTGTGTTTGCCTTTCAGAAGAATTCTAATTAAACTCTACAGGCATGTTTAAAAGGCATGTTCAATCCTGACCAATGCTGACACACCACAATTCAAGTAGGAAATGTGTTATTTTAGACTAAAATGGTTTTCATAGAATCATAGAATCATTCAGGTTGGAAAAGAACCGTGGGAGCATCAAGCCCAACCATTATCCCTAAACCATAACCCCCAACACCACCTGTAAACGACCTTTAAACACATCCAGGGATGGTGACTCAACCACCTTTAAACACATTCAGAGACTGTGACTCGACCCCCTCCGGGGCCAGCCTATTCCAATGTCTGACTGCTCTTTCTGTGAAAAATTATTTCCTAATGTCCAGTCTAAACCTACCCTGTGGCAGTTTGAAGCCATTCCCTCCTATTCTGTTGCTAATTACCTGTGAGAAGAGATCAGCATCAACTTCTCTGCAATATCCTTTCAGGTAGTTGTAGAGAGTGATGAGGTCTCCCCTCAGCCTCCTCTTCTTCACACTAAACAGCCCCAACGCCTTCAATTGTTCTTCATAAGATTTATTCTCCAGGCCCTTCACCAGCTTCGTTGCCCTCCTCTGCACTTGCTCCAGCACCTCGATATCTTTTTTGTATTGAGGTGCCCAAACTGGACACAGTACTCCAGGTGTGGCCTCACCAGTGCCGAGTACAGGGGGACAATCACCTCTCTACTCCTGCTAGTCACACTATTTCTAATACAAGCCAGGATGCCTTTGGCTTTCTTGGCGCTCATATTCAGCCGCTTGTCGATTAGAACCCTCAGGTCCCTTTCTGCCAGACAGCTTTCCAGCCACACTTCCCCAGCACTTTCCTCCCACAGCACAGAAATTAACTCAGATAGCCTTAATTCTGAACTTAATTAACATTTCCCCCCTCCTTCCCTCATCCTCTACTGGCAATTAAGTGAAGCTTCAAGTCATAGTTCCTCGTGTATACTTTGGGGTACTCTTTGTGATTTATCACCCGGTGTTGAAGAATCTGCCATGGACAATGAGACCTCTGACTTCTTTCAGCGGAATTCTGTTACCCTGTTCTTTGGAGGATGGCCTCAGACTGTCCTGTAGTTGGTTTTGTCTTTGCAGATGAGATTGAAGATTGAAGATTGAAGATTGAAGTATGCGCCCATGAAATAGTTTAATCCAAAGGAAGTTGTAATTGAAATGTACTCATTGCATTGCAGCTTCTTAAAGAAATGAATATTATTCTGAGAAACTTTAGGGTTTTGTTTACCTTGTTTTATTCTTTCCAGGTATATCTGGATTTCTTTAACAGCCACTTGAACTTCGTGCAGTACTTTGTTCCAGATCCACCACTTGCTCTGACAGGCATCAATCACACACCAGTTCTGATGCTCCTTCTTATAGTAAGTCCTAATTGCATCAATGTGCTGTTTATAGCATGAATTTTTAATAGCTAGAATCTGTGAGCTGTCATGTTGAGGGTAGGGAGGTCTGAAGACAAGGAAAAATAACACTGGTTTAAGTCTGACAATTAGATCATTTCATTGAATTTCAGGTGTAAATTCTAGAGTACCCTTTAAGTCCATTTTACAAAATTCTTGTTATTTGACACTGTAGAATATACTTGAGAAATACAAGTTTTAGTAAGAATATTAGCAGTTATATATGAAAAGCACCATAATTCTGATCAGACAGCTGTGTTGAGAAACAAAGAGCAAAACTTTAGCTATTTATGCCCCAAATACAACTCAATAATTTTGTAAAGGATTTGGAATGTAGCAGCATGGAGTAACTGACACACACTACCACTACACCATTAAATGGTACCCTTGACAAAATGTTATGAGACTTTTAAAATGGAATTCAACTGCTTATTGAAAGATAGGCTTAATTTTGAATTACGCTGTGGTTTGAAATGAAGAGTAGCCATAATCCTTGGCAGTATTTGAAAACTGTCTGCCATATGTACACATACATATAGATGAAAATAATCTGACCTCTAAAAATATTATGCAAGACCAGAAGAGATATTTTGACTAGAGCATAAAAGTATTTCCTCTTCTGGTTCTTCATTTAAGTGGTGCCAAAAAAAAATAGACTTCTGTTTTAATAGGATTAATTTCTCTGTATGTCATACTTTTCAGAAATATTTGATTTGTATTTAAGCTTATGAAATGTAATTGGTTTGGTATTTAAAATGGAAAGTTTAAAGTAAATACTTTCCAAATGACAATTTATTTTTTTTGCATTGCAAATTGTCTTTAGGCTTTCAGTAAACAATTAAGCATTGTACTGTTTACTTGATAAAAAGAAAGAGACAAAATGAAAGAGACATGCAATAATGCTCTAAGCTACCTGGAACTTCTTAGAAACACTCCCTCTAATGAGAACCAGGTTCTTGCACAATTTAATTTTAAGGTGAATGTTCTGTTCTTTTTAATTCTCTCTCCATTTATAAACTACTTACTGCTCTTCCTCAAGAACAACCAACAGCTCTTTAAACAGAATATTTATCTCCTTTAAAAAAACAAAGAAGAATGGAGCAGGCTGATTTGAAAGGTTTAGATGAGTAGCTCAAGAATTTAATATATTATTAAAATATACATTATTGCCATCTTTTAAAAAGATCTCCAATTAGAACATAAAAGAGGACTTATTAGATGAAGTATCAATTTCCTTTATGATGATAATAATTGAACTGATGAATAATAACTTCAGCAGCAGAGTGAACTAATAACATTTCTGATATACGGTTTCATTAAGACAAATAAAACTAAGCAGTAGCTGCACAGCATTGAACATCTGTGACCACAGTTGTGCAATCAGCGGATCTGGCCAGAGCATGCCACAAATTCCTTATGTCTCCGTTTCTGGTCTGGTCTTGTGGAAATCAAAGCATTCAATGATCTCTAAGGTCCCTTCCAACCTAAGCCATTCTATGATTCTGTGGATGTAGAGAGACTGGTACCCATGTCTTTTCATATGTGGAGTTGAGAGACAGCTGTGTTATGCACCAGTTTAGATACAGCCTCTCTGGGTACAGCACTAAGGCACATAAATAGAGAAATGACAATATCATGTGGATAAAAATATTGCTATCAGGAAGCATCACTACCTATTTGTGCTTTCCTCATCCAGCAATGCTCTTCTGAATATTTCCTTTGCATCCATTTCTAATTCAAAGATTTTCACTGGAATTATTCTAGATGATTCCAAGAGAGTTACTTGTTTTCTTGTTACAGGATATCCATCAATCACAACTCTGCGTACAAACAGAAACAGAAAGGCAGCTTTCCTAAGAAGACAGTTTCTAATTAACTATTAAGCCTATGTGTATTCCTAGTACGTTCTCAGTAGAGACAAAAATTTATAGCCATGCCATGTAGTTACCGCTACCCTTTCTTGATAGACACAGTCTTCAGTCCTAAGAATTTGCAGTCACATTTAAAAAAAATTAAAATCAGATAGATAGAATAAGAAATAGTAAGGAATAAAGACAATACACAAGGGTATAGGAATATAAGTGGATGGGTCTGACTTATAAAAATGATAGACTTCAAATTTCTGACCTATCAGTCACTCAGAAAGATAATTTTAACTATGGGAAATCTCCATATGTATTGAGAGGAGACTATAATAATGTCCAGTACTTGAAGAGTTTTTTAAATCATATTGAAGAAGAAATGCTTTTCAGATATTAGACAATACTGGGGCAAAATATGCTGAAACGATATTCCAGTATTTAATGTGGAAGAAAATTTAAAAGAATTTTGATCTAGGAAAGTTCTTCTTCCCCTCTACTCTGCCCTGGTGAGACCACACCTGGAATACTATGTCCAGTTTTGGGCTCCGCAATTTAAGAGAGACAGGGGCCTACTGGAGAGAGTCCAATGGAGAGCTACGAGGGTGATCAAGGGACTTGAACATCTCTCCTAGGAAGAGAGACTGAGAGACCTGGGGCTGTTTAGCCTTGAAAGGAGACGGCTGAGAGGGGATCTTATTAACGTATACAAATATCTGAGGAGTGGGTGTCAAGGTGAATGGGACAATCTCTTTCTTAGTGGTGCCCAGCAATAGAACAAGGAATAATGGTTTACGTTAGAACATAGGAAGTTCCACCTCAACATGAGGAGAAACTTCTTTACTGTGAGTGTGACGGAGCACTGGAACTGGCTGCCCAGAGAGGGTGTGGAGTCTCCTTCTCTGGAGACTTTCAAAACCCACCTGGATGCGTTCCTGTGTGATCTACTCTAGGTGATCCTGCTCTGGCAGGGGAGTTGGACTGGTACAACTGACTAGATGATCTTGAGAGATCCCTTCCAATCCCTAACGTTCTGTGAATCTATGATTCTACGACCTCAAGCTCAAATAATTTTCAGAGATTATCCCAGAATTGCCTTTCCCTGTAGAAATTCTTTTGGGGGAGTGTTGAAGTCATGAACATGGAGCTTTTTTAAGTGTCCCTGTTTGGAAGATGTTTCAGTGGTGGAGCAGCTCACTGGTAGCTCCTTAATAACGTCAGCTGTTAACAAAACCAGAAAAACCTTGAGTACTGATCCAGTCTTCATGACTCAAGATAATCACATGTCTGAGTTGGTATGAGAGAAATAAAGTGGTAGTTCTCAAAGGATAATAGAAAATATTGGCTTATTGACTGAAGAAAAGGTAACTTTCATAAGGTATGTTACTATTTATCTGAAAATTGCAGAAAACTATGCTTCAGTCTGGTGTCCCAGAGTAATGTGAAGAACCTCATTTTGCATGGATTATTTTCTTAATGCATAAACCACTGATGTGTTTTAGTGCAATTGTTTGACAGTGCTAACATGAGAATCACTGCCTATGAAGGGACTGGCATGTCTTGAAAAAAACTGCAAAACCTGAGCAAGACTTTACCCGGTGGTATGACACACGTGATTCATCAGAGCCACATCTAGAGTCTGGATAGCCAGTTCATCAGGTACGGTCAGTCCTTTATGAAGATGCTCCTTTAACGTAAGTGCCAACTCACTCTCTGGCTGTTTGTTCAATACTAGCCGTATGGCATCTCCCATACTCAGGCGCAGTAACCCATATACGCTTGCAAATTTCTTGGCAACTGCAAAACATTTTGATTTCAACACACAGCTTTTATGTAAGCAACATCACAAACTAGCATTCTCTTAAAATATGTCCTTAGTCCTAGAAGCTTAACTGCTCAGCTCATTCCCTGGGGCATTTCCAATGCATAATCCCAACCCTGCTAGGCCTCTAAAGCATCCCTGATGCACTAACACCATGCAGTTCAACACAAACCTTAGCAGCAATAGTCAATGTTATTATAAAATATCTTAGAAAATACGCTTCCACTTCTGCCCTTTTTAGAGAACAACCTAGCAGTTAGATCTTTATCCAGAAATGGGAAATATGGTTAAAATTTCATCCTTAATATGAGATAATTTGAACCTTCTTTTTCTAACAGCCTATTCTAATCATTAAGCTATGGTATAAGTCCGTGGGACCCAGTGGGATACACTAATGGGTACTGAGAGAACTGGCTGATGAAGGGAGAACTAGCTGAAAGAAGGATGAACCAGGGAACTATAGGCCAGTCAGTCTCACCTCTGTGCCTGGTAAGATTAGGGAGCAGATCCTCCTGGAGGCACTGCTGAGGCAGAGGAATAACAAAGAGGTGATTTGGTACAGTCAACATGGCTTCACCAAGGGAAAATCGTGCCTGACAAACCTCATGGCCTTCTATGAGAAGGTCACAACATCAATGGACAAGGGAAAAGCAACTAACGTCATTTACTTGGATCTGAGCAAAGCCTTTGACACTGTCTCACATGACATCCTGGTCTCCAAGATGATAAAATATGGATTTGATGGATGGACATTTCAGTGGATAAAGAACTGGCTTGACGGCTGCACCCAAAGAGTGGCTGTCAATGGGTCCATGTCCAAGTGGAAGCCAGTGACAAGTGGAGTCCCTCAAGGATCCGTACTGGGACCAGTCTTGTTCAACATCTTCGTCAGCGACAGGGACAGTGGCATTGAGTGCACCCTCAGCAAGTTTGCCAATGACACCAAACTGTGTGGGGCGGCTGACATCCTGGAGGGTAGGGATGCCATTCAGAGGGACCTCAACAGGCTGGACAGGTGGGCCCATGCCAAACTCATGAATTTCAACAAGACCAAGTGCAAGGTCCTCCATCTGGGTCGGGGCAATCCCAAGCACTGATATAGGCCGGGCAGTGATTGCCTTGAGAGTAGCCCTGAAGAAAAAAGTCTTGCGGGTGCTGGTGGGCAAAAGGTCAGCATGAGCCATCAGTGCGCACTTGCAGCCCAGAAAGCCAATCGTGTCCTGGGCTGCATCAAGAAGTGCATGGCCAGCAGGGCGAAGGAGGTGATTCTTCCCCTCTACTCCACTCTCATGAGAGAGACCCCACCTGGAGTACTGCGTCCAGTTCTGGAGCCCACAGCACAAGAAAGATCTGGACATGGTGGAGCGTGTCCAGAGAAGGGCCACGAGGATGCAGAGGGCTGGATTGGGGGTCTTCAGTCTGGAGAAAAGAAGGCTTTGAGGAGACCTTATTGTGGCCTTCCAGTATCTTAAGGGGGCTACAAGAAAGCTGGTGAGGGGCTTTTTAGGATGTTGGGTAGTCGTAGGACTAGAGGGAATGGATTAAAGCTAGAGATGGATCGGTTGAGATTGGACGTTAGGAAGAAGTTCCTCTCCATGAGGATGGTGAGACACTGGCACAGGCTGCCCAGGGGGGGGGTGGAAGCCCCATCCCTGGAAGTTTTTAAGGCCAGGCTGGATGGGGCTCTGAGCAGCCTGATCTAGTGGGGGATGTCCCTGCCCATGGCAGGGGGGTTGGAACTAGATGATCTTTAAGGTCCCTTCCAACCCTGACAATTCTATGGTTCTATGATTCTGTAAGCTGAATTTTCTCCTCCTTCAGTTAACAACGGAGACCTGTGGATTGAAAAAGTCATGGAGGAAGAAGGAGAGGGGAGAAAGATGGAAATCTTGGGGTTTTAATCTGGAAGTTTGGAAAACAGACTACGGAATATAAAGAATATTTCTTTATTTTACAGTAGATCATATTGACTGAAAAAAACCAAGAAACAATTAGAAAACAATCAGAAATAATACAAGGGGTATAATTCTAGGTGCCAGCCCAGCTTACTAACTTGTTAAGAAGCTAGGATGAAATTCAGATGGACAATGCATAATTCCTCCTGTCAAATGAGACACTAGAGAATGTAACTAAAATATTCTATGCCCAGAAAGGTAAATAGGAAGACCAACAATTTTAATGGCTTATGTTTTTTTAATAGCAGTAATGAGAGATTAGATAAGGTTTTGCTTTATAGATAATACTGGGTCCTACCTGTAGTCTTTCCAGATTTTGGAGGTCCCACGATTGCAATCTTAACTGGCACAGTTGGTTTAGGTTTTGGCTGACGAATATATTTGATGGGATTTTTCATAAATGTTTCTCTATTTTCTTTACTTGAAAAGAAGTAAATATATTGCCGATGGATTACGGGAAAGACTGTCTTTTCATGGCTTTGTTGTGGCTTGATTACTTCTCCTTCACTTAGCTGTAGCATATATAAAATGGGAAGTAGTTGATTAGGATTGACAAAGCCTCCTCCCCCTCCATCTGCATAAAACAAACTGTCAATGCATTATGAAATTAATGCATATGGACATAATATATTGTCTGAGTCTGAGGAACTTCCATACACATGCAATTCTTCTGCAAAAAGATGAAGTAAACATTGAAGAAAGAATTTTCAGTGTTTCCAGTAGGTGGTACCATAACACTTTCTGTCCATTGAGAGTGTAGTAAGAGAGACATAGAATAGAATCATAGAATAGTTTCAGCTGGAAGAGACTTTGAAGATCATCGAGTCTAGCCTTTGTCCCAGCCCTATCAACCAATGTAACATCTAATGGTCTCTTAAACACCTCCAAGGACGGTGACTCAATCATCTCCCTGGGCATCCTGTTCAAATGGCTGACAACCCTTTCAGTAAAGAAATTCTTCCGGATATCTAACCTGAACCTCCCCTGGCGCAATTTAAATCCATTTCCCCTTGTCCTGTCACTCTCCACTAGGGAGAACAGACCAACCCCTGCCTCTCTACAACCTCCCTTCAGGTAGTTGTAGAGAGCAATGAGGTCTCCCCTCAGTCTCCTCTCCTCCAGGCTAAACAGCCCCAGATCCCCCAGCCTTTCCTCATACAACTTGTGTTCTAAGCCCTTTACCAGCTT
>NW_009721409.1:0-14594 GCF_000703405.1 Apaloderma vittatum
TTTCTTATTTCTCACTGCTCTCCTCTGATTTGTTCATAATAAATCTAACGGATTTCCCCAAAATCAAGTCTGTTTTGCCCAGGACGGTAAATGAGAGTGATCTCCCTGTCCTTATCTCAAACCCTGAGCCCTTTGAAATATTTTCTTCCCCTATCTAGCAAAGAAGAGGGTGAGAGAGCAGCTGTGTGGGCACCTGGCTGCTGGCCAGGGTCAAACCATAACAATGGCAATAGCATTCTTCATGTAATAACTGAAGTGAGTTATTTACCTTCATCTTGGAGGGTACCTGCTGACCTGCACCCTGTGTATGTCACCCAGCTAGCTCACCTGCCAGCCTGGCAGCCTCCAGCATTGTTAAGGACACATCTGACGTCCAGTACACGCCAGAAAGTAATCAGTTATGGATACATGAGCCTTAAGCTCCACTGAATATCACAACCTGAAATGCAGGACATGCCTGCTAGTTCTATTTTTGTAACTGCTTAAGAGCACAGCGCAGTGCTACCGTGTGTTCAGGGTGTGCGCGATCATTAGATGAGACATGACAAACTGCTCAGTCATTCAGCCAGAGGTATTAAGGGAGCTGACAGTAGTGTACTTCTAAAGAAGCTAAAATCCTTGAGTGTCTAAGGTTGTCTCTCTGTTAACAGTGAAAACTCTCCAAAGGAGAGACTAGAGCCTTTGCAGGGTCCAAAGGTGAAGGAAAAGAACGTCGGTAAAGGTGGTAAAAAGTATTAACTGGAAATAGAAGTGCAGATTTAAGCTGAACGAAAAGAAGTTCCAGCAATCAAGTCCGCTGGTAACTTCCCTGGTAGTGGAGTTCATCAGTGGGAACTAAGATCTGCAGTCCTGTCGCCCTGTTTGAGTCTGGTGAAAAGCCAGTCCTCTTGCTTCTACAGCGAGAAAATGGCATTGCTGGGTAGGAAGCCCTGCTTTTGTATTCGCTCTCACGTGCTCTGTTTTTAGAGAAGAGTGTATGCACTTGGTCAACAGAGCAGCACCCGAACCCCGTGTTTGCCAGTGCAGCTGGAAGGACGCTTTTTGTTCTGAAGGGTGATAAAATCTGAGTGAATCCCACAGAGCTGGTTGTGCTTCCAGGAACAGGCTGTAGCCTGTTTTCACACATCATGCAACAAAAATAGAAGTTGTCAATAAAGCAGCTGGTTGGGGAAGGAAGAGCAAAGTTTACGAGCGAGAGATAATGTGATTTATCGAAGAAGACATGTGCAAAACAGTCATGTTTAAAAATTAAAAAAACCACCAGATCAGAATAACTGAAAGTCTGACACATTGTCTTTATAAACAGTAAACCCCAGAAATAAAGTGGTGTTTGTTTGGCCTTTTTTAACACATTAGTCAGTTATCTCCTGAGAGGCAAAATTCAGCTTTCCTTTCGTTTCAAGTCCATCCCACACTTACATTACCATACAAATTATAGTTATTGGTTTTCCCCTGCCAAAGGCTGATCTATGAATATGTCTAAAGGAACCGAGCCTTCTTCTTGCCTTGGAAAAAACACTACTCTTGCCCATTTCACATTGTTGCTTGCAAATGATTCACAAATACCACTTTTTCTGCCTGTTCCAGTTACAAGTAGTTAAATTGAAAATGTGAACAATTTTAAGCTCTTTTCCAGCTTTTAGCAAGTCTGCAAACATTCTGTCCAAATACTTTGCTTAAATACATTCTGTGGGCTTTTCTTCTGTCACTTCCACCATACTTCAGGTAGATAATTCTAACAATTAGGCAGTGGTGTGTAGGTGCCTGGGCAGTAGGGAAATGGGAGTGGGTTGGAGAACATTTTTGGACTACCCGAGTGCGTATCTCTTGATGTATCGCTTTCCGTAAAACTAAGGGACTCCTACAGTTGTTTGGCATGATGTGCAGTTTCAGTTTTGACCTCCAAGAATGTTTCCATTCAAAGGGATTCCTTGGACAGGAAAGTTCCTTGCTGAAATGTTTGCAGTCAAATCCCTGTTTAGCTAATTTACTGTTTCCTTCCCAGACTCAAGGGAGCTGTTGGGTTTATTTGTTGCTGTTCGGTGTGTTTTTTTCCCAATGGGAAAAAAACCCTAAACCACAGTTTTGCATAAATTGCTCATACTTTAGTGCTTGCGATTCTGTTTGGCTTATGATTTCGTGTGTGCTTTGTCTGAAAATGAGTTGCTCAGCTGTGCACCTACAGGGTTGACAAAAGAAATTGTGTTACTTAAGGGAAATAATTTGTTCTGTGGCATTTATGTAGTCTTTCCTCGGGAAAAAACCCCTAAAACACAGTTTTGCATAAATTGCTTCATACTTTAGTGCTTGCGATTCTGTTTGGCTTATGATTTCGTGTGTGCTTTGTCTGAAAATGAGTTGCTCAGCTGTGCACCTACAGGGTTGACAAAAGAAATTGTGTTACTTAAGGGAAATAATTTGTTCTGTGGCATTTATGTAGTCTTTCCTCATAAAGCCTGATTTCACACAAGAAGTGTGACATGTTTCAACCACCAGTTGGTGAAATACATATGAGACAGGAACCAGAGTGCTGGTATTCTTGCTCCAGGGTTTTCACCAAATGGGAAAAAGGAGATGTTCATCACCTCTCAGTACTGATAAGAGTTTGCCTCATCTTTGCAAGAGTCAATCTGCTCTAGGAAAAAAATCACAAATACCTAAGCAGAACTATTTTCGCACCGAGGATGGCAGTAGTGGATACAGACACCATCCAGCTCACTGCAAACTAGCTTTAGGTCAGCAACCTTCCTGAAGCTCAAGGTTTTTGATAAAAAGTGCAGTGTTGCATATCAGAGGAAGATGTCCAGAGTTGCTTTAAAATGCTGCTAAACTGAGGAGCTGACACGAGCTACATTCTGACTGTGCTGAACTGTAACTACTTCAGGAGTATTAGTAAGGTCAAAGTAAGCGGCATGAGAAACGAGAGCGTGAGCTTCTCCAAAATGCATTGCCTCCTGGAGGTAGAAATTACTTCCCAAGATGTGAAAGGAATTTAATGTGAATGGTGTTAAAAGAACCAAGTAATGCGACATGAGACAAAGGGGTTTCTGGCGTGGGTATTTGGATCCAACACACTTTTGTTGAGACTTATGAGGTGAAGTAGGAGTGATTAGTAGTGTCAATGACTACTAAGTGCTCTCTTGTAACAAAAATATGCTCTGTATCATGGATTCGGTTCAAACACGCGAGGTAAAATATAATTTTGCTTCTGACTACACTTCTGATAAGGTGTCAGAAGACAATTCTATGGTAAAGGAGGAAATCACCCATGGTAAAGCAGGAAATCAAGCCATCTGTAAACGAATTTGGCAGAGAAATAAAGAAAAGTCTGAATTTCCTGGTGGCACCTTTTATTGCAGTACACTGGTGTACATCTCTAACTAAGCCTTGTACATGTGCAAATAGGAAACTTGTTTATTTCACACCTAAATTGTCAGTCTGGTTTCCTAAGATTCCTGGTACTGCGCAGTGAACAGAAGGATAAATTAATCCCTCTGTTGTTGTATGTCAGAGGCACTGGAGAGGCTCTGGATTTTTATGATGCATTTCATTAGGCCAGAGTAATGCCGGCCACTGACATTCAAAAAATAGAACGAATGCTTTCATCTTGGCATGAATGTCATTTGGAGAAATTTATTTTCTTTGTGAGAGAGGAGCCTTCAGGTGAACCAGTTGACTCTTGTGTCATAGGCCTCAAAAACAAAATTAAGCTTTGTGAGCAGGAACAGCTGTTAGGATTAACTAATTAGTGGTGTGTTTGAAAACATGATCAAACAAGGGTTAAGAAGTAGATGTGACAGCATAAAGCAGGGTTGTTTGCCAGACTTGTAGAAAATATGCCTTCATAAATTGAAATTTTAATGTGCTTTGGAGAGACCTCTTAAACATCTGTGTGAAAATCTGCATCTAAACCTATGAAATGAATCAACATCAGTGGCTGGATTTGCCTACAGCAAACAGGGAGTCGTGGCATGTTACAAAATTTCCAGTCGAGAGGATTCATTTGCCAGATATACCCTAACAGTAAGCACGTTACTAGAGTGTAGTTCTCAATACCAGTTACAAAAGAGATGTGAAAGCAAGATTCTTCTATAAACATAGAAAATTCAAGATATGATCTTGGAAAGAATTGACAGACTTGATCGCTGAAGGTCTCAATTTGTCTCAGAGATTTGAGGACAGGTACCTTACTGAAGGCAAAAGAGAAACCTGCATTCTTTCCACAAAACTTCACCTTTACTTCAGGAGCTCTAAAAAGTCCTTGAGGAGACTTTGGTGTAAAATATAACTTTACTGTTTGTCAAAGAGGATATTTATATTTAGGAAAATACAGAGGGTTTTCCCCCACAGCTGTACCTCAACACCAGGTACAGTAGCAAAGATTCTTCAACAAAAAGAAAATTTTATATAAAGCAGGTTTATCACTCAGTCGATTTTAAATTAAAAATGCAACAATCAAACATCACCGGCTTAAAAGATTTCTTGCATTAATCAGCAGTAAGTAGAGGAGCAAGCAACGAGCCAGAAGCACTTACGGCAAATGAAGACATTTAGAATTCAGTGCAGTGAAGATCTCATTTAAAAAAACCCTCAGTCACAAAAAAATTACCACTGTCTAACCAGATAACTTTGAGGGATCAGAATTACTGTCCTCAGTACTGTCTTGTCTGTCTTGGAAGCAACAGATGCTTCAAAAGTTATTACCTGCTAAGTGGAAAATTACAGACCAGATGGAGCTAATTAATTTGCAATTAAAAAATTGCCACAAACCAAATAATATAATTAATTTTCTGCAAGATATAGTTATGCAAAAGATTGGTCTGCCACTTTTAAGGCATCTAGAACATTCATAAGAGTTATATATGCTGATGGGTGCTATGGAGCTGGATAAGCACCTGCAAATTATGATGTGTAGCAAACTTAGGTGGGAAATTGCAAACTTGGACAATAAACTGTCAAAAAGGTCTGACACTTGGCGTTAATCTGATTTACAGAATTATTTTTCCTGCTTGGCACGTGCATTGCTACAGCTTTGGTGAAGCTCTGAACCACGCAGGAGTCCGTGCTGCCCCGTGAGACTCCTGCTGCTCTTGCTTTGGCTCCTCAGTATATTTAAAAAGGTTTCTTGCTGTAGACATGCACAGCAAATAGTCAAGTGCTTAGAGAACAGGACTCAACCTCCTAAACCTCATTAGCAAACATGGAGCTATTTTGAGCTTTTTATCATGTGCGTACAAGTGTGCATATATATATATATATATGCACACACACGCATACATATAAATAAAAGTTTCAGGGTCAAATGTTGCTGTATAGCTTAAAAAAAATATTTTTATTCCCTTGATTTTTTTCTCAGCATGGATATTTTTTGTAGAGAAAAAACTTCAGTCATGTTTGTGAAGCTACCTAAAACCTTGTGGGACAGAGACAAGGTATTTCTCCTAAGAACAAAGTGCTCAGGACTTTCATCTCACCTTTTACTCAAGAGCAGCATCACTTCCTTAACATGGAACAAGGAAGGAAACATTTCCAGTCAGCTAATGCACTTCACACTTGCATCGGCCTCCTCTCGAAGGGATACAGAAGTACAGAATTGCTACCACAGAACTTTCTGAAGTAGGAGTCTTGTGTTAGCAAAACGTGCAGACTGGCAGTCACGTGTTCTTAAAGCTGTAAGAATAAGATCCTAGCAAAACGTAGGATATTCAAGGTATAGCCACGCTGTTTTCTGTTGTAGATTCTTGTGTAAATTGAAATAATTCAATTGTTTTCCACTTCTGTGTTCTCGACAGTAGTATGGTGAGAGCCTTGCAAGTGCAGAAATGCCTGTGCAAAAAAACTCTTTGAAACTGCAACATGTAATACTTGATTTTCCTATATTTGCAGTTTATTTTGTCCTTCTTTTTGTGGCACACGGCACCTCGTAGTAGCCAAGAATTCTGTGTTCTGCTGATTCAGGGATGTTACAGACTGACCTTACCGAAGGGAAAGACATATAGGTCACTCCACTGTTGTTCTTAAAACAGAGTACAGTTAGCCTTCACCTTAATCTTGAGAGTTTTTAGCATCTTTGAGAATATGTGCTGTGAGATTCCATCTCACTAAGCCCCAAACACAGGCTGGAGTCTACTACAAACTAAGTCTTCTTGGGAAGTGCACACCCTTCTGCCCAGACTGCTGCGCCCTCTCTTCGTGCCCTCTCGATCCCCGTTGGCCCGCCCTGCAGGGGTTCAGATGAGGATTTACCCTCTAACGCATTCTCAGCTGACAGATCCATCTGGGATGGCCCCTGAGGAAGCCTGTCCTCAGGGACCTCAGTGGCAGAGCCCACTAAACAGACATCTGTACCCACCCTGGTGCTTCTGGGCTCCACAAAAAAAAACACGCTTAACCCCAGCTTCCTGTGAGCTTTTAGAAAATATTTGGACTGCGCGTATCCTTCTGAAAATACTGAGAGAAACCTCGCTACGACTAAGCCTTAATGAAGTTTTGATACATTCTGCATCTCAGCTAAGTTGCCTTATTTCTTCTTGTCATCTTACAAGTGGCCACTTGCCTGCACTCTTTTGCTGGCAGCCCATCCTGCGGTGACGATCAGCTGAAACTGATGAGCTCTTTCTTTCAGTCCCACTGCCCAAGACTTCCCAGCTGAAACAACTTTAAGCAGAAGAGAAAGAAATAGGTGAATTATTTCAAGAAGCAGGACGAGAAGATTCATTCCTGAGGTGTTTTCTATATAATCCTCCTTTTACAACTATTGTAATAAGTTAGTTCCATTAAATTCATGTATTGAAAGACAGGCCAACTTACAATTTTGATAAGAAAAAATATCCTGGAATGACAGAAATAGAATTACATCACAGGATCAGGGAAATACTTGTCAAAAGGGGCCTCTACAGGTCAGTTAGTCCACCAGCAACCCCCTTGGAGCAGAAATACTGTCAGCTTCAGATCAGATCATCGTTCAGAGGATCTCAGGACCTCTGTTCCCGCTTTAGCAATACCTCAAAAATGGAAGAAAGGCAAGGACTAAAGAGAAGGAAAATCCTTCAGCCACCCTTTCACATTTGGTGCTGTGCACATGTCTGCTCCTTAAAGACCTAACAGAGAATTGCAGGCAGAGCGGTGACATGTGTTACTGTTTCTAAAAGAGGCGGAAGAAAAATCAGGATATTCGTTTTGGTGGCTGCCCACTCTTAAATCAGTAAGTTCTAAATCATAGATACCTACAATGAAATTATCAGTCTGCGTTGTGTTTTCTACCACTAGGAGAGTGCACTGCACTTCTCTAATTCATGCTCCAGACATTCTAGATTTTCAGTGTGTGATAAGAAAGAACTCTTACATCTTAAACTGATTTTTTTTTTTTTTTAAATCATGCTTTGCTTTCATTTGCCCAAGACTGACTGCTTCGTTTACAAAATGCACGTGTTCTCTGACAGACTGCATCTGGGCTATCACTAGAATATTTCTCCTGGGAAAGGTGCATAAATGATCATGGGAAAAGTAAGACTTGCTGTACTACTCTACTTGATGATCTGGCCCTCTCTAGGGTCAAGACTGAGTTCTAGATGCTTGGACACTTTCAGTTTATTGAAATTATTAGTCTAGAGTTGTCTAAAGGCAAAATATTTAACTTAAAGGTTAAGTACTAGCTTGTTTTTCTGACTGGAAAAACAGTCAAATTGGATTTACTTATCCGAAATTTGCAAGAAGAAACACAGGAATGGAACTGTGGCTAAGTAATAATGCACTTTTTTCCTGACTGGTGCTGATTTCCTTTCTGTCTCTCTTCGCCGTGCCATAATGACGAAATTAATGTCCAGCTTCACTCTGTAAAAGGTCACTGTGTCCAGATGAAGAATGCCCTAAAATGAAGCTGTTCTAGATTTATTATCAGTCTTCCTGAGGAGCTCACCCATATGATCCAAGAATGATCCAGGAGTCAAAGGCAAACCTGAGCTAAATATTTTCTCCTACATATTGCAGACTGCAACAGGCTTGCACCTCTGCTTCCTGCTATTCGCGCACTGTTCAACATCTCCATGGGTTTCCCCAGCCCAGCTTTAATTTTGTATCCCTCATGGGGATTGCCACGCCAACTATTTTGACTCTGCAGGTAGGCAAGAGCTCCTCAATTTGCTGATCCCTCCAAGCTCCACAAAGAGAACTAAAGCCTTCACAGACATTTGGATATCGTCTGGATGTAATACATTTTTACTCTAAGCAACATTTATTGGTCATTTATTGGAGCAATGGTCCTTAGCAAAAATGTCATTTTGTCAGAGTCCAGGCAGTCTCACAGCACAATCACTGGGGTACTTCCCTAAATCTACTTGTCACAGTGCCCATGTCTGCCTCCCCCTTTCTTCTCCGGCTCACCTGCAGTTTCTTTCCGAGCTGTCTTTCACCCGATTCATCTGATCAGCAGCACAAGGCTGGTAGATGTTATTTCTGGAGAGGTGTTCACTTGAGGTCATTGCCTCATCCAGTTTGTGAAATGCCATTTGACTGTAGGTGAAACCTTTAAATGAAGATCCTAAAGCAATATTTTAAACCATTCCTCTCCTTAGAAGTCATCCTCTAGGGCAATTAACGGCAACAATCAGCTGTGGCAACTGCTCTACTCTACATTCAAACATCACAAAGGATTCTTAAAGTCAGCAATGACATCCTCAAATGTCAATAAATACTAAGCAGACAATACTTCTATAACTGATTTGATTATTTGATGTGTATAAACCCCAGAAGTTTTCAGATACTGTAATTTCCAGAGAAGTTGAGGTTATTTAGGGAGCATGTGTATGGAAATTTTTTGATAGAATGGTAAATCCAAAATTTATATCTCATCTAGTGATTAAAAAGAACGACATGTCTGAGTCAGGGGCAGTGTCACCTGCCCAGGCTTTGGGTAGTTAATGTTTTAAGTGAGCTGCATATGCTGTATGAAATTTCTATGCAAAATTCACATTTTTTGGTAAATAAATATGCTTATGTGATGCTTAAACAAGGAGAAACTTTCAGGATTTGTCCAATACTCACCGCTCTGTTTTGCAGCATCCTATAACTTCTTACAGAAGCCTAACAGGAAACCCATTAGTGACTGGCACATCGTTAGAGCAGAGACTCTTGGGCCTCCCAGCTATAGAAGTGATTGCAACAGGGACAATACTTGTAGTAGAGTGCAGAGTGGACTTTGACAGCATTGCAAAGCTTAATTGACTGCTTTTTGGCATGTGGGCTTGTTGAATTGGGACAAGGAAGAGGAAGACACATTAATGTTGTACGACGTATTCCTACGATTTTTGGTGTGATTTATTATTTATCGCCCGCTATGTACATAGAGGCTTTTTCCTACTCCACCTGGTTTTGCCCTGTAATAGTCATCAGCCTCCAAGTCTACAATTGCTCATGCAATATTAACATTCATGATCTTGCCAAGATGTTTAGAACAAGAAGCCAGAATACACTTGCACACTTGTACCCATCGGGGATGGCATACTTTCAGGTCACGGAGGCATTACCCCCAGCATATGAAGGCACTCTGTAAGCAGAACTTGGGGGATTAGCAAAGCTGGAGAACTTGGCTGCAATTGACTGTAGGAATAAAAGGTTAAGTAAAGCCTTCTCAGTAATTTTTCTCAGCATAATTACTCAATGCACTATATTTCACAGGGTGGGATGGTTTGAGCAAGACTGCTTCTGAATTGGACCTGTAGTTGTAGTTCTAGGTGATTTGTCACTCAGTGGACGCCAGTGTATTTACAGAAGTAAAGTTGTGTTCAAAACCTTATCACCTATTTGGAGGCAGAAGTATGAGCCAGATATTTCAGAGTGGGGAGAAACACACCTACTGTTTGCCTGAGAGTGAGCTGTGTGCACGCTGTTGTAATTAGAGCAATTGATACTTTTCTTATCATGAAATCATCCCATGAAATCATGGGATGAACAACTTTGCTTCAAGCAATCTCTGCTATGTGGTGAGAATTGTCAGTGTGTATAACTCAGGGAACCATCAGCCACGTAAAACAGAGGTATCCCCATTAAAGTACAGTGAGGTCGGGTCTAATCCTGCAAGTTCCTAGCAAGGCTACATCCGTAACCCTGAGCATCTCGAATTCATAGAGAGCCCAAAAATCCAAAAGGCTTGAGTGAGAGTCTCTTACTTTCACTTCAAAAATCACTGGAAGTTCTAATTAGACTTTTCACTTCTGTAAAGTTATAAATCAGATGATCTCAAAAGGCATTATGATCCCTGATGAACTTAATCTCATAATGCCCAAGAAATAGCAAGCTTCTTTAAATTATATTTTCTAGGGCTTATGGGAAACTGTTAGCTCAGCCAAGCATAAAACCAGATCTCCTTTACCCCTTTATCTATGCTTCAGTCATCGAAAAAACTGTCTAACTAATGGCTCTCATTTTCTCAGTTTGTTTTCTTAATTTTCTCTTCAATGAGATAACTCTAGTCTTGTTAACAGGCATCAAAATACTGTGACCAAACAAAGCCAGCAATTAATTCCTGGAAGATCAGACCACTTCTTGGCTAGATCTCACTTTTTCAAGAATCTTTATAAAAGTTTTATGCTAATTAAAATAAGTAACAATAAATTACAGGATAACATTGACTTCTTTTATTTGTTTAAGAAGCTAAACATAATGAATGTCATGGTTTTTTAGTGAAAATTTATATGCAAGTATGTCTTGGGTGACTTCACTGAATTTGATTGCTGGGGATCTTGTGCAAATTGTTAACTAGATTTCTCTTTACCTCTCTTTTCCCTTTTCTTCCTACCCCTCATCCCCATCAGTCCCTTAAGGAAACTGTTCTTTCTTACCCTTCCTTTCTGTTTCACAGAGAGAAATAGAAGAGATTGCATCTCCTTTTTTTTTAATTGTAGGAATACATCTTCTTTAGTGCTTCCGGAATTTCTCCTTTGTGTCTCAAATCAGCAGAATTCAGGAGCCATAATGAGAAGTATCAAGGTGACGTTTAAAGAGCAATGCTTCAGACACGGGAACACGCTTCCCACGCCCTGAGCAGCAGGATGGGAGATGAACCCAGCCCAGTTCTGAGCTGCAGTGGAGAGCCTTGGTGGGAAATGGGCCAAACCCAAGGAAGGAAAATACAGATCAGGGCGATTTAAAGGATGAGGGAAGCTGGTTGTGCCTAAATATGTGTTGAGAAGTAAAATCAGAAGAAAACAAATCTCTGAAGGAGGAACAAACAGTGTTTTTTCTTGCAAGCTAACCAGTCTTTTGCTATTTACGGGTGGGTTGTGAATACTGTATGAATATAATAGAGATGCAGTCAACCTGCTCTCTGAATTACCAGAGTACTTGTTATTCCTCTGCTGATGGGCTGTGGTGTAGGTGGCAGGTGTGATGGCATCATGTACCATGTTAATTGTGTTACATTTTTCATTCTTAAGGGATGATCAAATTTGAAAACAACACATTTATCACAACACATTTTTAAATGCCTTTGAACCTCAGTTGTTCGGGAGTGATGATTGCGATTTAGGTTAGCTGCCTGAGTTCTGTAACTTGTGTAAAAATTCTCAGAAGGACAAAAGAGGTTTGAAAGGGGCACTTAATATAACTGCAAGTTCTAGTGTCAAGAAAGCATAAATTTTTGCAGTGTATTTGTCTCTTGATTTTCTGCGAACCATCCGTATCACGCTGCATGGGAATTAAATGCCATGGTTACAAAATCTGTGTGTTTCATCTGAAAACTGGAGGCAAAATTAAAGGCTGGGGTTATTTTAGTAAGCTACAAAGGGCAGCATGTAATAGGCTGGAAAGAATGTGCATGCTCAAGGACAGCAAATCTTTTTGCTGTGAAATCTGGGCCATTTCTATTGATGTGTGTTACAAAGACGTTTGATTTCTGACAGATGCTAGCTGATAGATTGTGGCTTTTCGTGTCTGCGTAGTCGTAACACCAGAACGAGTCTGCTGCCTGAACAGTTTTCAGTGCAAAGGAACAAAAATTAATATATAATTTGGGTAAAGGTAAACACTGAGTATCGATAGAGATCAACATGGAAATAATAGCTTGAACTACTGGGTTGGACATAAAAGGAAGAAAAATTAGGGTGTATTTCATAAAAAAACCCACTCTAATAGTGAAGTTTTATGAGACTGTGCAATAGTCGCATGAGGCAATGGTGGACTTATATCCGATATTCACAAGTAGCCAGGACAAAGTAGGAAAAATAAAACTGTAGGAAGCAATTCTTTATTTATAAGCTGATGCAATCTATTAATTGATTTCTCATTTCTACAAGAGCTTTCAAGACTTCATGGAGCTTGAGCTTACAAAAAGCCTTGTCCTATCCACCCTGTACTGCGTGTGTAGCATCCTGGTTGACTTCAATACTTCATATTAATCCCATCCCTAGCAGCTCCTTTTCTTCCTATCACTCCTGAATTGTTGGCTCATTGTTTTCGGCTGCTACACATTTGCTGTCGCAATTGCTCTCCTACCCTTGTGGCCTTGGCAGGCAGTGAACACTTTTGATGCACTAATCAGGCTTTTACAGATTTCTGCTGAAGAGGCATTGGAGTAGGTCCTTGTCAGAAAATGCTATGTGGACGAACCTTACTGTTTAATGATGCTCTCTCTGTACTTGTTTTGACACGCACGAATCTTTGTCCACAGAGCTGATACAAAAACATAAAAGAAAAAATGATTTATATTTAATTAAAATGCTTTCTACAGCTTGACTGAGCATAGAAGTCTTTCAAAACTGCAGCCCCCAAATAAAGACTCTGGGGAAACATTTACAAAGTGAGATAAAACAAAAAAAAAAAGCACAACACAATTATTTAGCAAACCATAGTCCAGTTTAATAATTCATGCCATTCCTCCATGCCATTAGTTGAGATGAGGAAGCAGGGAGGTGACAAAGTGTTTCACAAAAGCCTTCTAAATGCAGACTTTGAGCTTTCCCAGTATTTCAGTTTTCTGTGTGGGTCAACAGAATTGGTACTTTGAGAATGAATGCATCCTCTTCCTAGAAATTACCTTTTGATCTATTAACCTTCCAAGCTAACTCCCAACTGCAGCTTCTGTAATTCATTGGAGCTGTGATTTTCTCCATGATTTGTCTCAGTATTTGCTTCAAAGTTTCACTCTGTCCCCCTTGGTTCACACTCAGTTGGATAAAATTACCGGTTTTTAAATTTTTCCTTAAGCCTTCATTTGTGTTTGTGTGCCCATGTAAACCAATACAAAGAGAGTGTGAAACCACCTGTCATCCGAGTCTAATCATCACCGATGTGCCAAACATATACACTGTTTTCTCCACATTTTCCCATCATAAAAACTACATTTTCTATTCCATTGGTGCAAAAGAGATTTGTCAGGTAGCGGATCTTGCTAAACCCAGTCCCAATTTCCCAATTTTGACTACTGAACAACACTGCTTGTCTTTTAGTATTAAATACACAATGTCACGCTGTTCCCAGCTGGCATTGCAGAGGTGTCATCGTTTGTTTTGAACGAGGTTAAGTGTGGTACGTGGTTAAAGGTCTGAGATAACTAGTCTGCCATGTGTAATATTCTGGTACTGGAAACAGCTGATCGGTGTGTCTTGATTGACCCTTTGTTCCTCGTTATGTATTGAGTTAATCATGTGATGTCAAACATGACGCAGAAGAGGAAGAGTATGTTCATTTTTGCTCCTCGTGGTATATTTTGACACTTCAAGGAGAAAACATAACTGGAAACCATAGTTTTATGTCATTCAAGACAGCTACGAATTCAGTAGGGATTTACAGGACAGGAAAACAGCGAGTGCTTGGTGTTATTTGTGGAATAAGTTTTCATGTAGACTAAAAATGTAAAGGGACAACAACTATTTGCTGACAGCTCTTTTTTGCTCATTAAGGAAATGCGAAAAGAAACAAGGAATTCTTTCTATGGTACCACTGTAAACTGCATTCAAATAAAACTACAGAAGGCTTATGGTAAAGGGATTATATATGGAAACTGCACAGACACGTTTATTAGAAAAAACACCCCACAAACCATTCCACTGTAGTTACCTTTACTGATACCTTTTGTATGAGCGGTAAGAGGACAATCAACACCCATCTTGAGATTGCAAGAGCTTGCACCAAGCCTAGAACCTCTGCCACCGTTCAGGATGTCCTAGTTTTCTGACTCCTCTTCCCGCCTCTTCTCTGTGTGTGTTACTGTCCTCTTTGTCCTTGATTTCTTTCAGACTCTGAGGCTGTTGGTCTGTAGATAACGTTGAAGTAGGGATGAACAAAGAATAAAAAAAAAATCTAGGTGGAGAAGATGCTGAAGAAACCTATGGTGGGGAGGAGCTAATGGGGATTCAACATTAGCAGGTCATCAGGATCCCCTGGAGGGGAAAGAAAAGACCTCAGTAAACACTGATGACTCACAGCAGGATGGAGAGATTAATCACCCCCTAATGAGGGAGTGATCAACCTAAAAGAAGCGGGAGAGATAGTGAAGTCTTGCTAACTGATATCCCTTGTTTGTCTACCACAAGAAATGCTGTATAAATCACTTAGGTACAACCTTCTCGGTTTCATGGTTGCTGGGCTGGCTGTTTGGA